>NC_084629.1:20424535-20549535 GCF_033978795.1 Nerophis ophidion
CGACGCCGGGTCGATGACGGGCAGTCTGTGTATCTTGTTCTTCAGCAGCGAGTATATGGCATCAAACAGGCTGCAGGGAGGAAAAGACGCGCATTAAAAAGCGCAGAAATTACCCATCGGGCAAAGCGAGTGCTGACCTGGCCTCAGGGGCGATGCTGATGAGGCTGTTGGTGGAGTACTGGAGATAGATCTCTGAGATCCAAGAGAAGAAACCAACATGAAACTTGATGACGGGCAATATAATTAAATACTCGTGTCACGTAGAGTCGTGCCTCGCCACGTCTCGATCTTGTGTTCCTCCAGCTCGTAGATCTGAACCTGCAGTCCACACAAGCAAGTCATCAACATTACATTAATTTATTTTTGTCTCCCCACTAGAAGAGAGACGACTCACCAGAGGAGACTTGTAATAACGATGGAGAATGTTGATGAAGTCTGTGATTGTCAGCATGCCTGCACACAACAATGGTTATTTCATTATTCAGGCGACAATTTGTCTGCAGTACACCTCAAGTCCATACGAGGGGACTGTTTCTTTGTCATAAATACATGCGGGTTAATTACAAGAAATAATTCAAGTTAAAGTACCAATGATTGTCACACACACACACACACGAGGTGTGGCAAAATTATTCTCTGCATTTGACCCACCACCCTTGATCACCCCCTGAGAGGTGAGGGGAGCAGTGAGCAGCAGCTGTGGCCGCGCCTGGGAATCATTTGAATCAAATTACAAGAAAAAGTCATAATTTAAGGAAAAACTCCTCATTATTCCAATAACAAAAGAAAATTATCCAGCCATCCATTTTCTACCGCTTTTCCCTTTTGGGGTCACGGGGAAAATAAAATTATATTTGCCTGAAGTCTGTCTATCTGTGTTGGCCCTGCGATGAGGTGGTGACTTGTCCAGGGTGTATCCCGCCTTCCGCTTGATTGTAGCTGAGATAGGCACCAGTACCCCCAGTTATCCCAAAGGGAATAAGCAGCAGAAAAAGGATGGATGGAACTAGTGAGAATTCTAAAGAACATTTTTAATTACAGAATATTTATCATTATTTTATGTATTGTAATGCATACAATAATATTACAAAAACAAGTTCATAATAGTATAAAAATATAACTAATGTGTACGAGAACTATATATAAGAAGTTTTAATATCAAAAGAAAAAGTAGTACAATAATTAAAAAATATGTATGAATAAAATATATTATGAGTTAATTACTTACACTTGGGGGACAAAAAAATCAATATTACAAACATACATTTAAATATGACTAGAAAATCCCGTTCGGATCTACAAATAGTGAACAAAAATTTTAGGCATCCATTATTAGCATCAATGTGAACTTCCTCACGTTGTAATTGTCTACTTGCATAGTGATCAGAATGACCAAAATATAATTTTAAATAATTACTTACTTACAAAGCCTACTCTTTTTATCTCCAATAGCTAGCTCATTTCGAAAAACAAACAAACAAACAATGTTTAGTGCTGATGCCTATGCTTAGTAACGTTAGGTAGCTCATTTTGACAAAACACCGGCGACCGGATGTGACGTCACACGCAACTCAGGCACCGTAATAAGGCACTGTTGGATTGTACGTGAATTGGTGCCTGGTAGAACCGATGGGATTTGGTCAATGCCAAAATAAAGTACTGGATTTACTACCCTTCCCTTGGTGCCTCCGCAGTTTTCATGACATTTAAGACATGCTAGTCTTTAGCGCAGACGCTCTTATTAATCCACAAAAATGATTTGTCGCAGAATTAGGCGTGTTGACCCTCATTTTGCAATTTCTTCGGAAAATTGTGCCGTTAAAGGAAGTCTGAGTTTTCCGGACTAAATAGAAGCCACACCCACTAAATTTTAGAAAAACGTTTTCCTTATTTTAGCCGCGCTGGACTATAAGCCGCAGATATATACGTCGTGAAATGAGGTATTTACGCCGAAGTTTTGTGTAAATGTTTATTTACATACCTTAATTGTTTCCAAATGGTGTCTGTGACATGGCTGTAAAACGGCTGATCAAACAAAACAGAAGCGGAAGCTAGCTCTCCAATCAGCTAAACAGACTCAATAATTCCACAGTGATGTTTTGTTGAATTTACAAAACTGAAACAATACACGGACGCTTGTAAATGTGTTAGCATGTTAGCTAATGCTAACGACGCTTACTTGATTACATTACGATAGTACGTAAAAACATGCATGAAAATACTCCTACAGACATCGCACATTGGATGGTTAAAGGGGAACATTATCGCAATTTAAAACCAATAAAAATCAGTTCCCAGTGGCTTATTTTATTTTTCGAAGTTTTTTTCAAAAATTTTACCCATCCCGGAATATCTCGAAAAAAGGCTTTAAAGTGCCTGATTTTCGCTATCTTTAAAGCCATCGTCCATTCTCCTGTGACGTCATTTAGTGATGCCAATACGGATAGCACAGCAAGATATAGCGACATTAGCTCGGATTCAGACTCGGATTTCAGCGGCTTAAGTGATTCAACAGATATTGAAATGGATGGTTGGAGTGTGGGGGCAGATAGCAAAAACAAATTGAAGAAAAAACTGAAGCTATTGAGCGAATAGCTATTGACCCTATTCGGCGATCGCCTTCGATTGAGTGTCGCAGATGTCCATACATCTCTGTGCCATGTATGCCTTAGCATTGCCGGTAAAATGTGCAGACCCAAACGATCGGGACTTTTGCATTTTGTGACACTGGAGCAACTTAAAGCCGTCGATTGGTAAGTGTTTGTTCGGCATTAAATGTGGGTGGAGAGAAAGGCTGGATGCAAATATAGCTACAAATGTACATACAGCTACCCTAAATAGCATGTTAGCCTCGATTGGCATGCCGTGCTAATCGAAGCACACTCCACCTAAGTCAACTTGAATCCGTCCCTGATCGTGTTGTTACACCCTTCCAAGGAAGCATGATGTCTCCAAGGTACGGAAAACAGTCAAAAAAACGGAAAATAACAGAACTGATTAGAATCGATGTTTGTAATGTGTTTGAGAAAATGGCGGACTGACTACCTAGATGACGTCACAACGTGACGTCATCGCTCCGAGAGCGAATAATATAAAGGTGTTGAATTCACCAAAATTCACCCATTTAGAGTTCGGAAATCGGTTAAAAAAATATATGGTCTTTTTTCAGCAACATCAAGGTATATATTGACGCTTACATAGGTCTGGTGATAATTTTCCCCTTTAAGTCAGTATAAACAGTTTTAGTTTTTATTGTAAAACTTACAAGCGCTGCGTGGAGTGATGAATGAAGAATATATATGAGTAGGATTTGCTATGGACAGCTAGAAGAGTAAGCGGCACACGAAACAGCATGTCTATTTCCATTTCAAACCTTTTAAACAGCAGGAATTAACATTCACTCAGCAGCACCGTTCAAAAGATGGTGCCATAGTACAAAAAAAAAAAAAAAATCACACACCTTTGCATGCGTGCAATGAAAACTATTTGCTCTATGGTCGTCAGCGAAGAAAAATCCATAAATTAGACGCACTGTTTTATAAGCAGCGGGGTTCAAAGTGTAGGAAAAACAAGTCTAATTGATGGTAGTTTTTCTCACGTTTTTCTCCACGACTACTGCAACGCACTTCTTGCCGGGATCCCCAGCTAGAACATTCAGAAGCTGCAGTACATACAGAACAGTGCTGCGAGAATCCTGATGAGAGTGCGGAAATACGACCACATCACACCAACTCTCAAATCCCTTCACTGGCTTCCTGTTCCACTCAGGATTGAATTCAAAGTCTCCCTATAAACTCACCAGTGCCTCCATGAAAATGCCCCCGTCTACATCAAAGAACTGCTCACCCCTAAATCCTCCACACGACACCTCCGATCCAAACAGGCGCACCTCCTCCAACCTCCAAGGACAAAGCTACGAACTATGGAAGACCGGGCTTTCTGCTCGGCTGCTCCCAGTCAATTGGAACTATCTCCCTGACCACCTAATGACACCACAGACTGTGGATGGTTTTAAAAAAGGCTTTTTTATAGATATGCATGCTTGTTCTAGCTATTGGGCTGTGTCTAGTTTTATATTTAAATATGTTTATTATCTTTTTGTTATTATTATTATTACCATTTTTTTTTTACATTGTGCTCAACGTAAAGTGCTACTCAGTGGCCTAATGGTTAGAGTGTCCGCCCTGAGAACGGTAGGTCGTGAGTTTAAATCCCGGCCGAGTCATACCGAAGACTAAAGAAATGGGACCCGTTACCTCCCTGCTTGGCACTCAGTATTGAAGGTTGAGATTGGGGGTTAAATCACCATAAATGATTCCTGGGCGCAGCACCGCTGCTGCCCACTGCTCCCCTCACCTCCCAGGGGGTGATCAAGGGTGATGGGTCAAATGCAGAGAATAATTTTGCCACATCTAGTATGTGTGTGACAATCATTGGTACTTTAACTTAACTTTATTTACAAATAATATCTATTATTATTATTATAACTTTTGACAGGCCTGGTTTTATCACACACACAAAAAGTGGCCATTAAAAGTTGCGGGTGGTCAGGTGAGACAGCTGGGAGGAGTGAACATTACGGGTGGGCTGAGTCACTCACCAACAAAACACTTGCGCTTATTGTCCCATAGCGGTGCAGCTCTCACGCCGTTGGCCACCAGGGCAAAGAAAGCCTTCTTTACCTGCACCAAAACACACAAAACTCACCACTAATATTCGCAAACGTGTTGCTTGGTGCCCTAAAAACAGTGGCTCGGTACCTGCAGTGACGTGTCAAAGATCACCAGCTTGGAGCTGGTGGGGATGGCGTCGTAGCAGCTGTGATGCTTCATGAAGTTCATGTAGATGAAGGCGTCCCGCTCGGGGGCCGCCGCCTCCGCACGCGTGGCCCCGACTACCAATCACAGTGGGGAGTGTGTGTGACAATCATTGGTACTTTACCTTTAACATACAGATGAGAGGACACGCTATGTTGGGTATCACTGTGAAGTCTGCAGTACCTCCAGTCGCCACTAAGACGTCGCCCCTCTCATCCTCGTCCAGCTCCATATCAAATAACGGCACCTGCGAGCATTGGGCCAGAACATTAGAAACATGGACAAAAAGAACGATCAAATAAGGATAAACTATTAAAAACTTAAGAGCTCGGGTTGTGCGGTATACCGGTACTAGTATAGTATCGCGGTGCTAATGAATCAAAAACGGTACTACACTCTATTTGAAAAGTAACGCTTCCTGTCACATGGTGACATTGCTGGTTTTACGGGCATAGGAGCATGTTTGGCAGCGCACACACACAGAGTAATTACAAGCATACACAGTGTGTAGACAGAAAAGGGAGAATGGACGCATTTTGGTCTAAAATCTAACGATAAATGTGAAGTTATAACACTGAAACGCCCTCAGGAAGAGGTGCTTTAAGACATGGCTGGCTAGCTAGCAGCTAATATCCATCCGCAGTCGGCAGTGTTAGCTACTCCTAAATCACTAATCGTCGCCTCCATGGCGACAAATAGAGTAAGTTTTTTACAAGTATTATTATCACTGGAGGAAGAGGGAGAGCTAGACATGCTTCACTACACACCGTAGGAGGATAAAATAGCTCACCGGCGTCACTGCTAACAAAAGCTATCGCGCCTGAATGTTAACAAACGCCTAGGGTGGACCTGATATCCACTGTAATGATACAATACTACCGTGATTACATTATTTTTATCGTCACAATTTTTTTTTAATTTTTTTTTATATGTATATTGTGTTTATAAACTCAGGAAATAAGTCCCTGGACACATGAGGATTTTGAATATGACCAATGTATGATCCTGTAACTACTAGGTATCGGATTGATACCTAAATGTGTGGTATCATCTAAAACTAATGTAAGGTATCAAATAACAGAAGAATACATGACTATTACATTTTAATAGAAGTGTAGATAAAACATGTTGAAAAAGAGAATAACCAGTTATTAACAGTAAATGAACAAGTGGATTAATGATCCATTTTTAGTTTGTCCCTAGGAGCCTTTGTTTACTTACTACTGACAGACATGTCTAGTATGTTCACTATTTTTAAGGACAAAATTCCAATAAAAAACATATGTTTAATATACCCTAGGACCTTTTGTTAAAATAAAGCCTATAAAGACATTTTTCTGTGGGCCCCTTGATTAAGAAAAGTATCGAAAAGTATCGAAATACATTTTGGTACGGGTACCAAAATATTGGTATCGGGACAACCCTACTCAGAGCATTTGTGGGGTAAATGTTTTAGGGATTTTGGCATTCCTGTCAAACTTTTCACAAACTTTCACTTTTTATCTTTGCTTGAGTCCTACAAGGTGTTTGTACTGCAAGTACTGTACTTATTACACACCAGATGTTCGAATCTAACGTGCATCTTAGTTACCAAATTTGGAAGTGTAGAAATCGCCATGTAAAATCACCAATGCTAATTAGTAGCATGAATATGGCAAGTTCAATGTAATTTAGCATTGAGCTAAAACATTGTTTGAAATGCATTTTATTTCATGTTTCTTTGTGTTCACTTTTACAGTGTTCTGAAGTCTCTTAAAATGCTAACTGGTTATGCCAAGCGAGCAAGAAGAGATGTTTGTGGGAATAAAACAGACTGCTTGTATCGGAGCTCTTATATTGAAAGTTTTACATTCTGGCCGAAATGATGCTATACATTTTTTTTTGTTGTTGCTGATATCGGACCGATATCCAATCGGGAATCGTATACACACAAGCACAGATTTTTTTGTCTGGTTCTTAACAGGTTTTTCCTTCCTTTAAAACATGAGGAACCAGTTTGATCACTGGCAACTAGCGGGAATCTAGCCAAGTTAGAACAGCGAAAAATGACTAACTAAATGTTAGCCCTTTGATGTCAATTTAAAACCCAAAACAGTTTGATAAATGAAGATGAAGTCTAATTCAGTGGTTCTTGACCTTTTTCAATGATGTACCCCCTGTGAACATTTTTTTAATTCAAGTACCCCCTAATCGGAACAAAGTATTTTTGGTTGAAAAAAAGAGATGAAGTAAAATACAGCACTATGTCATCAGTTTCTGATTTATTGAATTGTAAAACAGTGCAAAATATTGCTCATTTGTAGTGGTCTTTCTTTAACCATTTGGAAAAAAGATATAAAAATAACAAAAACTTGTCTAAAAATAAACAAGTGATTCAATTATAGATAAAGATTTCTACACGTTGAAGTAATCATCAACTTAAAGTGCCCTCTTTGCGGATTGTAATAGAGATCCTTATGGATTCTAAACATTTCTTCACAAAAAAACAAATCATTAACATCAATATTTATGGAACATGTCCACAAAAATTCTAGCTGTCAACACTGAATATTGCATTGCTGCATTACTTTTCACAGTTTATGAACTTACATTCATATTTTGTTGAAGTATTATTCAATAAATATATCTATAAAGGATTTTTGAATTGTTGCCATTTTTAGAATATTTTTGATAAAATCTCACGTACCCCTTGGCATATCTTCAAGTACCCCCAGGGGTACGCGTACCCCCATTTGAGAACCACTGGTCTAATAAACAAGCTTTGTTCTTCCCCAAAAATACCATGTGGATCAGTTTGGCCATAAGAAATAAACAGGAGTGATACCTCTCCCACTGACAACTCAGCATGCTGTCTACATTCGGGAGTTTGATAGCTTTGTGCTAAAATGAGATGACATTTTGACCAGTGCTGACGTTATAGGGAACACTAACAAAGCAATTAAATAATGTTCAAACGACTATCTCAGTCAAACGACAAAACATTACAAACAAGTCATATTCAAGGCAATGTTCCCCGCCCACACACCGTTTTACACAACGCCTGCTACAGCTGGACGATTATGGCAAAAAAATAATCACAAATATTTTCTATTGATAATAAAATTACGATTGACAACACGATTATTCATTAATTTGAAAATATGAGTATTTAATGTACTACCTAAACTCAACTTTAAATATAATTTAAAATAACAAACGATATAAAGTAGTAAAAAATAAATTAAAATAACAATAGCAATATAAATATATAAAACAATACAATTCCGTATTTCTGTTTACATTTTTTGAAATTCCGTTTTTTACTTTTTTAACACGTATTTTACCACCAAAGAGTGTGTGCTTTATGTACCATTAATCAAATGTTTGTTAATTAAATGCAAAAATCCTCACATTTATTGGTGCAATTACATCTTTGACCAGTATTTTAAGTCAAAGTATAATAATGATGTAAATATATTAATAGATACAAGGTACCTTTTTGATACCTTTATTTTGTTAGCGCAGTCAGACCGGATGTTAGGCACATTGTTGTTATTGTGAAGGGCGGGAGGTGCGCTGATGTTGTGAGCTTAACGGGTAAAAAGACGACATAGGGCTGCGGGAAAAAAAAAAGAGAGAGCCTCTCAGGTTGTGACTGATGTCCAGTGTGTATATGGACGATGTCGTTCACAACAACCCAAGCAGATGGGATGTGTTGTGTTTCAAGTGGCCATTTAGTTTAGGAAGTATTTTGGGGATGAATGAGTGCTACTAGACATATTTTACCCAAAAAAATAAAAAATGTTCCTTCTCTTCACAATGACAGTTTCACACACATTTATGTAAATTTTTATGATATTCTGCGTTTAACGCGGAGACCCTACAGTTTGATTTTTTTGTAGAATTTAGTGATTATTGATTAGACATACTAACGCTGTGGCAACAATAAAGTGCCAAACTTATAGTAGACGTGCTCTTTTTTCCCCACTCATACGTTTTAATCATCACAAGCTCAGATATTGTTGCGTGGCCAGTTAATTGTAACGGTATCGGTCAAAGTCCAGTGAGTAAAGGGGCGGGGCCAGCAACAACAATGAGTTGCGCTTTTTTCAGAAAGCGCGTCAATGAAATATTTAAAATGCTTTTGCCTACTGAATCATTCGTGTTCCGAACTGAATAATCTGTTAGCATCTTTTCAACTCAAGCCGTTCACGTGCTACTACAATAAGTGGCAGTGGTCCGTGCACCTGACTGCGCTCCCGTAAAATTCCCATCACTACAAAAAAAAAAATAGCAAATTGGCATGATCCATAAGAGCCTGATTATCAGGTCAGAAAGCCGGATTGTATTTTTTCCCCCGTAAAAATCACACCGCAAAATGCTCTTGGGCATGGTATTCACCAGGTGTGTCCAGACTAACACCTGCTACCGTGAACTTTGACACGTCTTTGCTTCTCTGGGTTCCTATTTCTGCGATGAAGAGCTCAGCTGTCTCATGCTCAAATGTCTCCGGCGGGGTCTCAAATGCTCATCTGACTCAGGGTGGGGTGCGAGTGTGAAACCCCAACACCAAGCGGTGCTAACGGTGTGTTCCATTTGTACCGGGAAGTCAGAATTTCAGTGTTCCCAGTCGCAAGTTTAAACTGGAATGTCACATACGGCAGATAAATGAAACATTCACTTCTGGTGGGACGTGAAAAAACAAATGACCCCTAGAAAAATTCTAAGCAAGTTCCAAACAGCCCGTTTCATGCAACACTTCTCAAATAACGGGGCAGGCGTCCAAACTACAGCCTGCCAACATGTTCAGTTTGGCCCGTGAGACGCCACAAGTTTAGTAAGGCATCTGAACCACAGTGCGCCTCGGTCTTAACCTTCTTCCCGTGTTAACTTTCTGTTAACATCCCTACTGTTAGTGGGTCGCTTTTGACTGCAAAATTCACGAACAGCAATGTTTTTCTCATCTCTCAACTATCTTGTTACACAGTAGCTTATCTTTGAAAACACTGATTTAAATATTTTATTGTAGGGTTCTGGGGCTTTTTTCTCAGTATATTCCTGATTTTAACCACAAAGAGTAACTAAAATGTTTTTTGTGTTACCTGACTATCATTTGGGGGTAATGGAAAACAATCTTTAAATTAACACATCGGGATCTTTCTGTGTGGAGTTTGCATGTTCTCCCCGTGAATGCGTGGGTTCCCTCCGGGTACTCCAGCTTCCTCCCACTTCCAAAGACATGCACCTGTGGATAGGTTGATTGGCAACACTAAATTGGCCCTAGTGTGTGAATGTGAGTGTGAATGTTGTCTGTCTATCTGTGTTGGCCCTGCGATGAAGTGCGACTTGTCCAGGGTGTACTTCGCCTTCTGCCCGATTGTAGCTGAGATAGGCACCAGCACCCCCCGCGAACCCAAAAGGGAATAAGCGGTAGATAATGGATGGATGGATTTATGTTAATATTAATAACTTTAGCAATGTCACATGAGGGATGTCTTGTCTTGTTTTTTTTTTGTCTTGTGAATTGCATGTTTTATTTTGAAAAGCAACTCCTCTTGTTTCAGATCACTTGCCCTTCCTCTTGTGTCATCAGTCTGACCTCATCCCTGACCCCTGATTGTTTCCACCTGTTTCCCCATTACCCTCATGTGTCATATAAGCCCATACCTCCCCTTGTTCTGTACCGGATTGTCTCGGGTTTTCGCACCTATCTCGCTTCCATGTCCATGCCTTGCCTCGTCCCACGCTTATTTTCCTGGATCTTGAATTCCCGCGCTGCTATTTTGAGTTTGACTTTTTCCTCCTCCTCAGTAGAGTGAATTTTGTTAGTTCTGTTTTTTCAACCGAGTAGAGTGAATTTTGTTAGTTGTGTTTTTTCAACCGAAGTGGTGAGTTATTATTTTTTCCTACTAATCTTTCTTTCCTCCAATTTTTTGAGTGATTTTTTGTTTACCATTATTAGATCAAGATTAAGTGTAGACATTTTTCTTAGTCATTGTTTTCTTCCTCCTGTTGGAGTGTTTTATGTTAATAAGTTTCATAGCAGATGCGGCGCAAATTATAGTTTGTCTTTGTACTTTTCTATTTTTAGGAGTGATTCCCGCTTATTCACGTTTTTGGAACCTTTTTTCGTTGACCGTTTTTGTTATTAGTAGATATTGAATTTTTCTGACTCTGGAGGTGAAAGAGCCGTCAAAATAAAAGCCCTACTAAGTATCCCTACTTTGCATCTGAGTTCATTCCTTTGTCCAAGCCTGACAAGCAACATCAGTTTTGACCCATGTGTAATAACTTCAAAACAGAGGCAAAAAAAGATTCCTGATGACACAGTTTTGTCTTTGTGAAGACTAAACAAAAGTGTTACACTTCTGGGTTTTTGTTGGACACCAATAATGGTGTCTGTAAAAGCGAACATGGAGGAATAATTTTGGAGGTAAATCAAAGGTTTGGAAAGTTTCCTCCTGAGAAGTTATTGTCAAAAGTCAATGCTGGTAAAAAAAATTGTTTAAAAAACACAACAAAAAAACGTATAGTGCAGCACGGTGGTACAGGTGTTAGGACATGTGCCTTACAATACGAAAGTCCTGAGTAGTCCTGAGTCCAATCCCGGGCTCGGAATCTTTCTGTGTGGAGTTTGCATGTTCTCCTCGTGACTGCGTGGGTTCCCTCCGGCTTCCTCCCACTTCCAAAGACATGCACCTGGGGATAGGTTGATTGGCAACACTAAATTGGCCCTAGTGTGTGAATGTGAGTGTGAATGTTGTCTGTTTATCTATGTTGGCACTGTGATCAGGTGGCGACTTGCCCAAGGTGTACCGCGCCTTCAGCCCAAATACAACTGAGATAGGCTCCAGAACCCCCCGCAACCCCAAACAGGACAAGAAAATGGATGGATGGATGGAAACAAACGTATATTGTGACCCTTGAGCCCAGCTGTAATATCGAGGACCGCACGTTTTTCTGTGTAGATCGGTAGATTCCATGCAAAGCTTGTTTTTGCACCACAGGTTCCCCAAATATTACTTCCCTAGATTACTGTGCATGTTGGCGGAAAAGGACAAGGTGTTCACCCACTGTCACTTCTGGCCGTGGGTTGAACATCAGTGGGTCTTTGTAAAGAGTAGACAAAAGTGTTACTGTTAGGAAGGGACAGTAGTTCTTTATAGAGTTGGGACACGATGGACAGATTCCGGCCAAAGAATCCTTAAATCATCTTTATTGCTGAAAAGTAGATGTAAATGTGTGTATTTGTGGGTATGTGTCTAAACAAATAGAGAAAAGAGGAAAAATTACAATCCAATTATATACACAATACTATGTAGCAATACATGAATGTGCATACATTATATAATATAAAAGGTGTGGATAATGTAATTTGGTTATTATAATTAAATTAGTTTTTTCGTTTATTTATTTTTGTAATTCTGAAAGGTTTAAAAAGATCAGAAAACAGGTTTAATATACATATTTAAGACTATATGCCACAATTTATTGGACAATTTATATGCGTTTAAATGGATTCATTAGTCTTTAAATATATTTTGGTTATTATAATTTAATACATATTTTTTTCATTTTTATTTTAATAATTTATTTCAATCAATCAATCAATCAATGATTATTTATATAGCCCTAAATCACTAGTGTCTCAAAGGGCTGCACAAACCACAACACAAACTACAACGACATCCTCGGTAGAGCCCACATAATGTAGAATAAAAACCAGTTAAAAACAAAATCCAAAAGAAATTTACGAAAAGCGTATTTTTTTATATTGGAATAGTATGTATATATTATTAATGTTGTAAATATAAATCTTGATATATTTGGGTGATTCTGAAATGTTTAATTTGTTTCAAAAACAGTTAGGTTTAATATAAATATTTAAGATTATCTTTCACAATTTATTGGACAATTGTTATGCGTTTAAATGGATTAATTAGTCTTTAAATACAATCTATTATGGTTGTAATAAAAAAATATATATATTTTAGTAATTTATTTGGGTAATTCTAAAATATTCAAATTGTTTAGAAAACAATTGGGTGTAATATACATATTCAAGATGATATTTCACAATTAAAAAAACAACCTTTATTTCAAATGTAAATAATTAGGTGTAATATAAATTTTTAAGATGATATTTCACAATTTAAAAACAATTATCCTTTATTTCAAATGTAAATAATTAGGTTTAATATGCCTAGTGTGTGAATGTGAGTGTGACTGTTGTCTATCTGTGTTGGCCCTGCGATGAGGTGGCGATTTGTCCAGGGTGTACACAGCCTTCCACCCGATTGTAGCTGAGATAGGCACCAGCACTCCCCCCACCCCCCAACCCCCGCCCCCCCGCGGCCCCCAAAAAGGAATAAGCGGTAGAAATGTATGGGAAGGATGGATAATCACGAATAAAAAACTGCACTTAACTATGCATGAAATTCAACAAATTCTAAGCTTCAGAGCCATAAATAGCGATTATGTGGTCTCTGTTGCCATCTAGAGGCCAAACCATGCCATTGTAGTTACAATGACGTTAAATCAACTGAGCGTGAATGGAAACGCCGTCAACGAGACTATTATCTCTCGATTGACCCAAAAATACCTGAATTTAGCATACAATGCACAAAACAAGTGCAGAAGTAACAAGACATTGCATTCCGTTCAAATGATGTAATAATACAAGACAAAACTTACTTTTCGTCGTCAACGCACACAAGACAGACTGCCACCATTGATTGAAACCGGCTCTTCTGACCAAGACGTGATTTAAAGGAGAAATTACGTCACGGATTGACCAATGAACTTAAAGGCACAGGAGATTACAAAATTGGTTAATGGCACACCATAGGCTTTCGTACAGTTAAGCTTCTGGGTTTTTGTTGGACAATATCAGACAGAAGTAGTGGTGTCTGTAAAAGCAGGGATTTTTTCTCCACTGGAAAGTTTCCTCCTGAGAAGTTATTGCCCAAAGTCATAGCTGGTAAAACAAACAAACAAACAAACACACATGTATTATGACCCTTGAGTCCAATTGTAATATCGAGGACCGCACGTTTTTCTGTGTAAATCGCTAGATCCCATGCACACCTACTCAGTGGCCTCGTGGTTAGAGTGTCCGCCCTGAGATCGGTATAGGTTGGGAGTTCAAACCCCGGCCGAGTGATACCAAAGACTATGAAAAATGGGACCCATTGCCTCCCTGCTTGGCACTGAGCATCAAGGGTTGGAATTGGGGGTTAAATCACCAGAGAGCGGCCGTGCCATCAACTTGAGGGTCCCAGGTTCGAGCCCCTCTTCTGCCAACCGTGTCACTGCCCTTGTATCCTTGGGCAAGACACTTTCCCCGCCTGCTCCCAGTCTCACCGATTTGAAAAATTTAACCTAGATATTGGGGTTGAACATGGAAGTAGCTGCACCCTTTTCTCCCAGATGTCACTGATCACTAACTAGTCAGATGTTGCTCTTACATCTCTCTTGTCAAGTCTGCAGACTCTCGATATCATTTGAAAATTCCGAAGGGACATTGTCGCCTGGAAAGTATTCTTGCCCGTGTAAGTGTCTCAGAGACTATCAGTGGATTCAATGCAGGATCTGTGGACTTCAGCAGGAAGAAAACTAACATAAGTGTCCAGAATTCTTCAACAATACCTTTCCACGTGTCACCAAATACTTTTTGTCCTGTAGTGTTTGTTATAGCAATGATGATTTTTCAAAAACTGTAAACATATTGAATTTAATATATATATGTACAGTATATATATATATATATATATATATATATATAAACATACATATATATAAACATACATACTTGTATACATATTAGGCTGCGGATCTTTGGGTGTCCCGCGGTTCGATTCAATATCGATTCTTGGGGTCGTGATTCGATTATAAATCGATTATTTTCAATTCAATGCGATTCTTGATTCCAAAATGATATTTTTCCGATTCAAAACGATTCTGCATTCATTCAATACATTGGATTTCAGCAGGATCTACCCCAGTCTGCTGACATGCTAGCAGAGTAGTCAATTTTTTTTAAAAGGCTTTTATAATTGTAAAGGACAATGTTTTATCAACTGATTGCAATAATGTACATTTGTTTTAACTATTAAAGGAACCAAAAATATGACTTATTTTATCTTTGTGAAAACATTGGACACAGTGTGTTGTCAAGCTTATGAGATGCGATGCAAGTGTAAGCCACTGTGACGCTATTGTTCTTTTTTTTATTTTTATAAATGTCTAATGATAATGTATGGGGGATTTTAAATCGCTGCTATGCTGAAATTATAACTAATATCGATACTGTTGTTGATAATATTCATTTTTGTTTCACTACTTTTGGTTTGTTCTGTGTCGTGTTTGTGTCTCCTCTCAATTGCTCTGTTTATTGCAGTTCTGAGTGTTGCTGTGTCAGGTTTGGTTTTGGAATTGGATTGCATTTTTCAGGTATTGCTGTGTATTGTTTTGTAGGATTGATAAAAAAAACAAAAAAACATTTCATTTAAATGAGAATCGATTCTGAATCGCACAACGTGAGAATCGCGATTCGTATTCGAATCGATTTTTTCCCACACCCCAAATATATATATATATATATATATATGTATCATTTGCATATATGTATATATATATATGTATATATATATATATAAATATATATATATATATATATATGTATATATATATATATATATATATATATATATATATATGTATATATATATATATATATATATATACATATATATATATATATATATATATATATATATATATACAAACCCCGTTTCCATATGTGTTGGGAAATTGTGTTAGATGTAAATATAAACGGAATACATCCATCCATCCATCCATTTTCTACCGCTTATTCCCTTTCGGGGTCGCGGGGGGCGCTGGCGCCTATCTCAGCTACAATCGGGCGGAAGGCAGGGTACACCCTGGACAAATCGCCACCTCATCGCAGGGCCAACACAGATAAACGGAATACAATGATTTGCAAATCATTTTCAACCCATATTCAGTTGAATATGCTACAAAGAAAACATATTTGATGTTCAAACTGATAAACATTTTTTTTTTGCAAATAATAATTAACTTTAGAATTTCATGCCAGCAACACATGACAAAGAAATTGGGAAAGGTGGCAATAAATACTGATAAAGTTGAGGAATGCTCATCAAACACTTATATGGAACATCCCACAGGTGTGCAGGCTTATTGGGAACAGGTGGGTGCCATGGTTGGGTATAAAAGCAACTTCCATGAAATGCTAAGTAATTCACAAACAAGGATGGGGTGAGGGTCACCATTTTTCTAAGAAAATTGTCAAACAGTTTTAGAACAACATTTTCTATTGAGCTATTGCAAGGAATTTAGGGATTTTACCATCAGCAAATCATCAAAAAGTTCAGAGAATCTGGAGAAATCACTGCACGTAAGCGATGATATTACGGACTTTTTATCCCCCAAGCGGTACTGCATCAAAAACCGACATCAGTGTGTAAAGGATACCACCACATGGGCTCAGGAACTCTTCATACAACCACAGTCAGTAACTACAGTTGGTCGCTACATCTGTAAGTGCAAGTTAGAACTCTACTATGCAAAGCCAAACCCATTTATCAACAATATCCTGAAACGCCACCGGCTTGGCTGGGCCCAAACTCACCTAAGATGGACTGATGCAAAGTGGAAAGGTGTTCTGTGGTCTGTCGAGTCCACATTTCAAATTATATTTAGAAAGAGAGGACGTGGTGTCCTCCAGAACAAAGAGGAAAATAACCATTCAGATTGTTATAGGCGCAAAGTTCAAAAGCCAGCATCTGTGATGGCATGGGGGTGTATTAGTGCCCAAGGCATGGGTAACTTACACATCTGTGAAGGCACTATTAATGCTGAAAGGTCCATACAGGTTTTGGAGCAACATATGTTGTCATCCAAACAACGTTATCATGGACGCCCCTGCTTATTTCAGGAAGACAAGTGTTACAACGTGGGTTCGTAAAAAAAGAGTGCGGGTACTTTCCTGGCCCGCCTGCACTCCAGAGCTGTCTCCCATCGAAAATGTGTGGCGCATAATGAAGCGTAAAATACGACAGCGGAGACCCCGGACTGTTGAACGACTGAAGCTCTACATAAAAAACAAGAATGAGAAAGAATTCCACTTTCAAAGCTTCAACAATTAGTTTCCTCAGTTCCCAAACGTTTATTGAGTGTTGTTAAAAGAAAAGGTGATGTACCACAGTGGTGAACATGCCCTTTCCCAACTACTTTGGCATGTGTTGCAGCCATTAAATTCCAAGTTAATTATTATTTGCAAAAAAAAATAAAGTTCATGAGTTTGAACATCAAATATCTTGTCTTTGTAGTGAATTCAATTGAATATGGGTTGAAAAGGATTTGCAAATCATTGTATTCCATTTATATTTACAACTAACACAATTTCCCAACTCATATGGAAACGGGGTTTGTATATATCAGGGATCGGCAACCCACGGCTCCGGAGCCGCATAAACGCCGACCCCCCAGACTGTTACGGGGGTACTCCGAATTACGGTGCCTCTCCCGGACACCACCCGGGATCAACGTTCTCCGATTTTCACTCGGACTACAACTTTGAGGGCGTGCCGTGATGGCTTTACTTTTAATGTCCTCTACAACTTGTCATCGCGCCTGCCTTTCACGCAATGTGTGCCGACTGAACGCATGCATTTCGCTGCTTCTATCGTCACATGTACAAGATTGCAAGGCATACTGGGTGAAACAGGTTACACTGAAGGTTGTGATATAAACAACTTTAACACTCTTACTAATATGCACCACACTGTGAACCCACACCAAACAAGAATGACAAACACATTTCGGGAGAACATCCTCACAGTAACACAACACAAACGCAACACAACAAATACCCAGAATCTTTTCCATCCATGACTCTTCCTGACTATATTTTACACCTCCGCGCCCCCAACCCCGCCCACCTCAATCGACGCACGGAGAGGGGATGGGGGGTGGTGGTGGTGCTAGCGGGGTTTATAATATATACATACATTCATACAGACATATGCATACATATGAATATTCATACTTACTTTACATGCAGTCAGCTTTTGGCCCCCACCCAAAGTTTTTTAGCCCAATGCAGCCCCCAAGTCAAAACGTTAGGACACTCGTGCAATAGTGTAATTGCATCTTTAGTGTAGTATAGAACTCTCTTGACACATACAGATAAAAAAAAAAGAAGCATCAACTATAGGGGTGTGTAAAAAAAATGTTATGACAGAAAATATTTGAGAAACACTATATTAAAGTTAGTTATAACTCAAATGCTAACTTCTACAGACTGGATGTGGCAGAGATAGAGTCTTACCTCTGCATGAGGCTCCATGTGTGTGTAGGTGCGCTGCAGCAGGTCTGCAACCACATCAACTACCTCAATCCGCAGTCCTCAGGGTACATCGGGAAGGTTAGCAGGTCTCCGTGTTGGACCAGACGTGGTGAAGAACAAGAGAAAGATGTGGCGATTCAACCAACTGGGCCCCCGATAGTCTGGGAAAGGCTGCAGGATCTAAATCTGGACCGAGTGGTGGGAGGCCTGCGGCATTCAGTGCATGAGAAGGGGAGGAGGTGAGAACAGGGCAAAGGAGGGCAGCTAAAACAGGCAGGGTATACACATTAGGACCACTTACACCATCTAATGGCTTCCAAAACAGAAGCTCACCGACACCTTCAGAAAAACATTGGCAGGGATTGGACTGCAATGAAGGATTTATTTCAGCAACTTTAAGTACAAACAGGAAAACTATCCATTAAATATTTACAATACAGCCCTCGCATTAAAGATAGCCTTTTTATCACGGATACTCAGTGTAATACGCATTTCCACCACTTGAGCCAGTAATGACAATATCGAACAGAAGAAGCCTGGAGCTAAAGTAGAGAAGTGCCTTAAGCGCATAAATTATAACTCAAGTTGTGAAGATGTATTTTCATTTGTACTTCAATTTTGTTTATTGAAAGTTTAATTCGGAAACAAGTATATACAAGAAATATTAATTAATACATTTGAATATTTTTATAGTAGCACTACATGGTTTTATGTAATTACATTTTGTGTTCACTCTTTAGTTAAGTTAAAGTACCAATGATTGTCACACACACACTAGGTGTGGTGAAATTTGTCCTCTGCATTTTGGGTCTTTTATTTTGCATGTATTTTTGTAATCAGCCTTAATAGTAATATTTGTGATTAACACATGCTTTCATGTCATTTGACAAGGTGAAACTGTAAGTAGGTTAGACCTACAATACCCAAAACCAGTGAAGTTAGCACGTTGTGTAAATTGTAAATACAAACAGACTACAATGATTTGCAAATCCTTTTCAATCTACATTTAATTGATCAGATATCAAAGACAAGATACAGTATTTAACATTTGAACTGGTAAACGTAATGTTTTGCAAATATTTGCAAATATTTGCAAATAATATAAGTGGAAAAATAAGACTGAGAAAGTTGAGGAATGCTCATCAAACACTTATTTGGAACATCCCACAGGTGAACAGGCTAATTGGGAACAAGTGGGTGCCATGATTGAGTATAAAAGCAGCTTCCATGAAATGCTCAGTCATTCACAGATAAGGATGGGGCGAGGGTCACCACTTTGTGAACAAATGCGTGAGCAAATTGTCCAACAGTTTAAGAACAACAACCCAACGAGCTATTGCAAAGAATTTAGGCATTTTTACCATCTACGGTCTGTAATATCGTCAAAAGGTTCAGAGAATCTGGAGAAATCACTGCATGTAAGTGACCTTCGATCCGTCAGGCGGTACTGCATCAAAAAGCGACATCAGTGTGTAAAGGATATCACCACATGCGCTCAGGAACACTTCAGAAAACTACTGCCAGTTACTGCATCTGTAAGTGCAAGTTAAATTTCTACTATGCAAAGCCAAAACCATTCATCAACAACACTCAGAAACTCTTCGCTGGGCCCGAGCTCATCTAAGATGGACTGATGCAAAGTGGAAAAGTGTTCTGTGGTCTGATGAGTCCACATTTTAAATTTTTTTGGGAAACTGTAGACCTCGTGTCTTCTGGACCAAAGAGGAAAGAACCATCCGCACTGTTATAGGCGCAACGTTCAAAAGCCAGCAACTGTGATGTATGGGGGTGTATTAGTGCCCAAGGCATGGGTAACTTACACATCTGTGAAGGCACCATTAATGCTGAAAGGTATATATATTTTTTGGAGCAACATATTTTGCCATCCAAGCAAGGTCTTTCTCCCTGCTCATTTCAGCAAAATGTGGTACAATTCAGGTCAACACTGCCATACTTTTATTTTGAAGCTAAATCTGTACTAAACGGGGAAATACTGTACAGGTTGTAATGCTATTTAAAAAAATATACTGCCAGTATTCATATTTATTGTTATTTTCTCTTTTTTCTATGCTATTAGTACTAATATTCTCGCAATGCTATGTTTTTAATAATTTATTATTGTTTTATTTATATGGGCAGCACGGTGGAACAGGTGTTAGTGCATGTACCTCACAATACGAAGGTCCTGAGTTCAATCCCGGGCTCTTTCTGTGTGGAGTTTGCATGTTCTCCCCGTGACTGCATGGGCTTCCTCCCACCTCCAAAGACATGCACCTGTGGATAGGTTGATTGGCAACACTAAATTGGCCCTAGTGTGTGAATTTGAGTGTGAATGTTGTCTATCTGTGTTGGCCCTGTGATGAGGTGGCGACTTGTCCAGGGCGTACACCACCTTCCGCCCGAATGCAGCTGAGATAGGCTCTAACACCCCCCGCGACCCCAAAAGGGACAAGCGGTAGAAAATGAATGAATGCCAAGCCACATTCTGCACGTGTTACTACAGCGTGGCCCTGTAGTAAAAGAGTGCAGGTACTAGACTGGCCTGCCTGTAGTCCAGACCGGTCTCCCATTGAAAATGTGTGGCGTATTACGAAGCGTCAAATACCACAACGGAGACCCCGGACTGTTGAAAAACTTAAGAAGAACATAAAGAATGTGAAATAATTCCACCTGAAAAGCTTCAAAATTGGTCTCCCCAGTTCCCAAACGTTTACTGAGTGTTGTTAAAAGGAAAGGCCATGTAAAACAGCGGTAAAAATGCCCGTGACAACTTTTTTGCAATGTGTTGCTGCCATTAAATTCTAAGTTAATGATTATTTGCAAAAAAAAAGTTACGTTTCTCAGTTCAAACAATAGATATATTGTCTTTGCAGTCCATTCAATTGAATAGAAGTTGAAAAGGATTTGCATATCATTGTATTCTGTTTTTAATTTACCATTTACACAATGTGCCAACTTCACTGGTTTTGGGTTTCGTACATGAGAAGCGCCTTACCTTATAATACACCTGTAAATTACAACACATGAGCAAGCAAGAGGTAAATAGTGTGTACAGTAAACAGAGGGAGAGTCACAGCTGCTTTATTGCATCCTACTATTAATACATGGCCTGCCACTCAGATATGAATAGTTTACAACCACATCCTGTTGACCACTCTGCACGCCAGTCCCTCTTCTTGCGGGACATCACAATCATTCAATATAAGTAAACATTGAGGAGTTGGGAGAGTAACTTTTATTTCCAAAGTGTTATCCTGAGCAACATTTTCAAGCTCATTTGCCACATTAGTAAAAAAAAAAAAATACAATGTGTTTTACACTTCAGTTATGTTGGGAAAAATTCACACTTGTTTTTTTTTATCCCCGAACAGCAGCATAATAATGTAACTCTTGAAATTGAGTGTTGACAACATTGTGAGTTTCGCAGGAAGCCAACTTTTAAATGGTTGATAAATAATCTGCATGGGTGGTTTATGATTCTTGAATCAAGTTTAAAAAGGAGAGGTAGATTTAATAGTTCTACTAATCCAATCAAGGCACATTGATGGACACGGCCATGCTACGTTAGCAGTACGCAAGTATGCAACACTTGGTACTACGCTAAAAGGTCTTAGGCCACCATTAGTTTTGTTATTTTTATAAATGCTACATGTATCGCGAAGTAGACCTCTACCAAGGCTGAACTGTCACCTCATGGACATTTTGATGTAGGATGACTCTTGGTAGACCTCAATCAAGGCTGAACGATCACCAAATGACCATATAGATCTAGGATGTCTATTGGTAGACCTTCGTCAAGACTGGTTGACCTCTATTAAGACTGAATGTCACCAAATTACATTATAGATCTAAAATGTCTCTTTGTAGACCTCCTTCAAGGCTGAACCGTTATCAAAAGACCTTATAGTTTTAAGATGGCACTCGGTAAACCTCATCAAGGCTTAACAGACACCAATGGACTATCTCCTCTATATCTAGGATGGTCATTGGTAGACCTCCGTCAAGGCTGAACTGTTACCAAATGACCATATAGATCTAGAATGTCACTTAGCAGACCTTTGCCGAGATTGAACTGTCACTAAATGAATACATAGATTTAGAATGCTCATTGATAGATCTCCGCCAAGGCGGTCACTAAATTACCATATACGTAGATCTACAATGTAGGTTTGTAGACCACCACCAAGGCTGAACTGTCACCAAACTACCAGAGTGTCACTTGGTAGACCTCCGTCATGGCTTAACTATCACCAAATGACCTAATAGCATTAGAATATCTCTTGGTAGATTTCTGTCAAGGCTGAATTGTCACCAAATGACCATATAGATCTAGAATGTCACTTGGCAGACCTTCACCCAGGGTGAACTGTCACAAAATGACCAAATAGATCTAGGATGTCTATTGGCAGACCTTTGTCAAGGCTGAACAGTCACCAAATGACTATACAGATGTAGGATGTCTATTGGTAGACCTCTATCAAGGCTGAACAGTCAACCATATAGTTCCAGGATGAGTATTGGTTGACCTCTGTTAAGACTGAATGGTCACCAAATTACATTATAGATCTAAAATGTCTCTTTGTGGACCTACTTCATGGCTGAACCGTAATCAAAAGACCTTATAGTTTTAAGATGGCACTCGGTAAACCTCATCAAGGCTGAACAGACACCAATGGACTATCTCCTCTATATCTAGGATGGTCATTGGTAGAGCTCCGTCAAGGCTGAACTGTTACCAAATGACCATATATATCAAGAATGTCACTTAGCAGACCTTTGCCGAGATTGAACTGTCACCAAATGAATACATAGATTTAGAATGCTCATTGAAAGATCTCCGCCAAGGCTGTCACTAAACTACCATATACGTAGATCTACAATGTAGGTTTGTAGACCACCACCAAGGCCGAACTGTCACTTGGTAGACCTCCGTCATGGCTTAACTATCACCAAATGACCTAATAGCATTAGAATATCTCTTGGTAGATTTCTGTCAAGGCTGAATTGTCACCAAATGACCATATAAATCTAGAATGTCACTTGGCAGACCTTCACCCAGGGTGAACTGTCACCAAATGACCATATAGACCTAGAATGTCACTTGGCAGACCTTCGCCAAGGCTGAACTGTCACCTTATGACCATATAGGTGTAGGATGACTCTTTGTAGACCGCAATCAAGGCTGAACGATCACCAAATGACCATATAGATATAGGATCTCTTTTGGTAGACCTTTGTCATGGCTGAACAGTCACCAAATGACCTTATAGCGCTAGAATGCCTATTGGCACAGCTTTGTCAAGGCTGAACAGTCACCAAATGACCTTACAGATCTAGGATGTCTCTTGGTACACCTCTGTCAAGGCTGAACAGTCACTAAATTACCACATAGATGTAAGTCTATTGGTAGACCTCAATCAAGGCTGAACGGTCACCAAATGGCCTTGTAGATGTGAGCTGACTCTTGGTAGAACTCCGTCGAGGCTGAATGGTCAGCAAATGAACTTACAGATCAAAGATGTCTATTGGTAGACCTCTGTCAAAGCTGAATGGTCACCAATTAACCTAAAAGTCTAGGATGTCTGTTGGTGGACCTCTGCCAAAGCTGAACAGTCACTAAATGACCATATAGATCTAGGATGTTTATTGGTAGACCTCAGTCAAGACTGAATGGTCACCAAATTACATTATAGATCTCGAATGTCTCTTGGTAGACCTCCTTCAAGGCTGAAGTTATCAAATTACCATATAATTTTAAGATGTCACTCAGTAAACCTCATCAAGGCTGAACAGTCACCAATGGACTATCTACTATATGTCTAGGATGTTCATTGTAGACCTCTGTCAAGGCTGAACTGTTACCACATGACCATATAGATCTAGAATGCCACTTAGCAGACCTTTGCCGAGAATGAACTGTCACCAAATGAATATATAGATTTAGAAAGCTCATTGATAGATCTCCGCCGAGGCTGTCACCAAATTGCCATATACTGTAGCTCTAAAATGTGTCTTGGTAGACCACCACCAAGGCTGAACTGTCACCAAACTACCGTACAGCAATAGGATGTCTATTGGTAGATCTTTGTCAAGGCTGAACAGTCACCAAATGCCCTTTTAGAGCTCAGATGTATTTTGGTAGACCTTTGTCAAGGCTGAACAGCCACCAAATTACCTTGTAGATGTAATCTAAATCTTGGTAGAACTTGTCAGCAAATGACCTTACAGATCAAAGATGTCTATTGGTCGACATCTGTCAGGGGTGACCGGTCACCAATTAACCTTATAGTTCTAGAATGTCTCTTGGTAGATCTCCTTCAAAGCTGAACCATTATCAAATGACCATATAATTTTAAGATGTCACTCTGTAAACCACTTTAAGGCTGAACAGTCACCAATGGACTATCTACTGTTTATCTAGGATGTCCATTGGTAGACCTCCGTCAAGGCTATACTGTTACCAAATAACCATATAGATCTAGAATATCACTTAGCAGACCCTTGCCGAGATTGAACTGTCACCAAATGACTATAAAGATTTAGAATGCTCATTGGTAGATCTCCACCAAGGCTGTCAACAAATTACCATATACTGTAGCTCTACAATGTGTCTTGGTAGACCACCACTAAGGCTGAACTGTCACCAAACTACCCTATAGATCTAGAGTGTCACTTGGTGGACCTCCGTCAAGGTTTAACTGTCATCAAATGACCATATAGATCTAGTATGTCACTTGACTGACTTTCACCAAAGCTGAACTGTCACCAAATTACCATATAGATCCAGACTGTCACTTGGCAGACCTTCACCGAGGCTGAACTGTCACCAAATGACCATATAGATCTAGGAAGTCCCTTGGTAGACCTCCGCCAAGGCTGATCGGTCACCTTATGACCACATTCTTAGATCTAGAATGTATTTTGGTAAACCTCCGCCAAGGCTGGACTCTCACCTGCTGGCCACATAGATCTAGGATGCAACTTGGTTCAACTCCATCAAGGATTAATTACCACTACATTGAAAACAATGAATAAAACATGAGCCATCATTTTTGTGTCCATCTGTTTGACAGACTGATGTCTGGTACACAGAATGTCTGTCCTTAGGATTCTATATTAATGCCACCTCTTAAAAAAGGGGTCTGTACTTTTTGCACAATCCTATGAAAATAAACTACTATTAAGTTTTACTAAAACCAGTGGTGGCCTAAGGCTCCAAAAGTGAGCAGTTGAACACTTCAGTAGTGTCCACACACAACAAAATACTCAGGTTTTGTGTCACATGTACCCAAGTGTGGTAAGACCTGTCAAGTCTAAGGGTGCTCCCTATGAGGACCAGCAACAGGTCAAAAGGTGAAGTGCTCGATCTGTAGCTGGTTCTGGTCAAGGACTATAAGAGCAGCATCCATAAACAAGAATGAGTCTTGAACATCCTGGGTTCTGAACAAGTCCATGAGGTTGTCCATTGGAAACCTTTAGCAGCTTTCAACAAACTTCTTAAGAACTCCTGACAGAATTGAACAGCGTTTCCAGAGGTCGTAGTTTATGAGGCTGAAGGCAACTTGATTATTAAGTTAAGGTCTGTTGCTCGCCTTCTTGAACATGGTCAGGAAATCACTTCAAATGTAAACAATTTCTCTTAAACACAGAAAAGGTTAAAATCATGATTTGCGGTCGATCCATTCCACCGTAGATTTGATTTGATATGGTTGCACTAAGCACGGTGACAAGGTATTTGCATCAGAGTGTGTCAGATACTAAGAAATCTATACTGTAGACTGCTGGGCGTGGCCTCAACATAGCTTGGACACAGTAAGTCATGTCTAAGTGAGGTTTTACAATAGTTTTAAGGCCTTTCAAGCACAAGTGTTTGACAACTCCAGAAAGCCATGTTGTGGCAGTGTTGATGTTCTACAGAAGTGGGCCCTGTGTTTTTTGGAAGCACCAGAGCAAATCTACATCACTGCCACCAAAAAGTATTTCTCATACACATGACACCATTACAGTAACACAATGCAGTAGGTTTCACTGTATAACTGACTCACATTTTGGCTCGTTCAATTAATTAGTTTTCCCCATAAGAATCCAAATTTCTATATTTTGTAAAAGACTATGAAACATTTAGCTGCCATCGATCTGTAGCTCTAGAGGACCAGTTGCAATTGTGAGATCTTGCTTGCTCTTTCGGGTAGGGCGTGGGATAAAACCCTTAGCTTGGTGTGTGTATGTGGTGGGTACAGTCCTCACAGGCTGGGCTGAGGACTGGCGCAGGCACTGCTGCTGCCACTAGACCAGGGACTTGACTGTGAGACGGGCGGGCTGGGAACCAAGGCGTCCTCGTCCGAACCGTTGTCCGTGTCGGCTTGATCCATCTGGTGCTGATGGATGACCACCACCCTGGAAGGACGACAAGACGTTACATTTCCATTGCAGTGTTTGCATCTGGTAATAGATGAGCTCTAAATTCACACCTGGGTCTGGGTGGGTTGACGGGTTCTTCTCTGTGGTGGTCAAACTTGGAAATGTTGCTACACTTGGACCACTAGTTGGACATATTCACGATCAGGTTAAATAATTCAGACTTAAAACAATAAAGATGCTTGTGTTGTTTTTTTTACCAAATGAGCAGGATCACTGGTACCCAGATGAACTCTTTTCTGGCACAAAGTCGTGAGCTGATTGACACCTGCACATAAAACAACTTCTTTACCTCTGCATGTGCTGCTTTTGACATCTACAAATTCTGTTTCATGACTGCAGACGACCAGGATAGCCGCTTGGTTATGGTTGGCAATGGACACACCTTCTCATTCAATGGGTTTTCTTTATTTTCATGACTATTTACATTGTAGCAGCACGGTGGGATAAAGGTCCTGGGTTCGATCCTGGGCTCGGGATCTTTCTGTGTGGAGTTTGCATGTTCTCCCCTGCTTATATCGACAAATGTGCTACAGGTATTTTAGACCACAATACTGTTTGTATGACAAACTTGTGTGTTAAACTGTTGCGTAGCGTCCATCTGCCAGTAACCTATAGCCTACCATGTTTACATTTTGTGAATGACTCAACTAAAATAGAAAAAGAGACAAACCTTGTGTGCTTAATGGAGGACATTTAGATGTCGACTGGCTGTCCAGCTTTGCACAAATAAAAGCACTGCAGGACTGCTTGCATCTGAACTTATGTAAAATATTTTAGATGCAATTATCAGATGCATCTGATATTTGTTTAAGATGCTGAAATATGACCAATATTTCCTACTGATTAACTTCTTTATTCTATTTATATTGTGTCATTCATTCTCTATTTTATTTTTTGCTATTATTACGGCTTATGTTTTTGATAACGTAATAATATATTATTATTCCACATCTATCCAATTCGGTTGAGTTTTTTTTTGCCCTAATGTGGGATCTAAGTCGAGGATGTCCCGGTGGCTTGAGCAGCCCTTTGAGACACTTGTAATTAAGGGCTGTATAAATACTTTGATTGATTTTTACATATATTTTATAATAAATGTCATACTATTTTTTAGATGGCGTTAATTTTAGTTATTCTCCAGTGTGGACCCCTCAGAGGTGGCTTTTTTCCCTCAATCTTCAGTGCCATGCCATGTTTTGTTTTGGTGTTGTCAATAGCGCTGTGTGTGTACGTTTGTATTAACAGAGCACGTAGTCTATAACAAGTATTCAAAGCGCTTCACTTTTTCCACATTTTGCTATTATTCCTTATTCTAAAATGGAAAACATTTATTCTTGTCCTCAAAATTCTACAGACAATACCCCATATTCACAAGGTGATGTTTTTTTTTTTTTTCATTTGCAAATTGATCTAAAAAATGTACATGTACATAAGTGTTTAGAGCCTTTGATGCACCTTTGGCTGCAATACAATGCCATAAGCTTGGGACACCTATGTTTGGGCACTAACTTTCCTCTTTGCAGCACATCTCAAACTCCATCAGGTTGGATGGGAAGTGTTTTCATCCAGGATGTCTCTGTACATTGATTCATCTTAGTCTAGTGAGGCCGGTGACCAAGAACCTGATTGTCACTCTGTCATAGCTGCAGCATTCCTCTGTGGAGAAAGAATAACCTTCTAGAAGGACAACCATCTCTGCAGCAATAAACCAGTATGGTAGAGTGGCCATTTCTTACTAAAAACTTTGCGATAATGCACCTGAAAGACCGTGAGAAACAAAATGCTCTGGTCTGATGAGACAAAGATAGAAATCTTCGGTGTGAATGCCAGGTGTCATGTTTGGAGGAAACCAGGCACTGCTCATCACCAGGCCAATACCATCCCTACATTGAAGCATGGTGGTGGCAGAATCATGCTGTGGGGATGGTTTTCAGCACCAGGAACTGTGAGACTAGTCAGGGTAGAGGGAAAGATGAATGCAGCAATTTAGAGAGACATCCTAGAGGAAAACCAATGCTTCCCATCCAACCTGAGAGGTGCTGCAAAGAGGAATGGGCGAAACTGCCCAGAGATAGGTGTGCCAAGCTCGTGGCATTGTATTTAAAAAGTCTTGAGGCTATAGTTGCTGCCAAAGGTGAATCGACAAAGTATTGAATAAAGGCTGTGAGTACATTAGATTTGTTATTTTTACTAAATCTGCAAATTAAAAAAATAACTTTTCACATTGTCATTATCGGGTATTCTGGGTTGAATTTTGAAGACAAAAATTAATGTATTCCATTTTGGAATAGGGCTGTAACATGACAAAATGTGAAAAAGTGAAGTGCTGTGAATACGTTCCAGATGCACGGTTTGTTTTTCCTTCTCTTCTTTCTTTAGTTGTGTGAATCACTTTGTGTTGCTACTTGTCTGTGTAAGAAAAGTGTTGTATAAATAAAGTTTTATTTGATTTGAATATCTGATATCAATCAAGATAAGACAAGTTATTTACAGCCTTTAAACCAGGGGTGCCCATTATGTCGATGGCGAGCTAACGGTCGATCGTGGAGGGTGTGTCAATTCATTGCCAGCCAGACATTAAAAAAATAGTCCTTAAAATGAGTAATCATCAATCTTCACCAAGACGTCACTTTTGTCACTTGATTGACATTAACGGCACCCGAGGGTCTTGTGAGATGACGCTAGATGCTGCCAAATCATTATTAAGAGAAATTGACCGACAGGCAGGCGAGAAACACTTTTTATTTCAACAGACTCTCGCGCCATACCTGCCATCAAAAATCTAAAGACCGACTGCCCAGTTTCTGTCTTCACAATAAAAGCCCTGCTTCATCCTGCCTGTGCTAACAAAAAAAGTGTCTCAGAAAGCTGGCATGCACAAACTAGCAAGCCGCCAATGTATTTGTTGTAAAGTGTATAAAAAGGAGTATGGAAGCTGGACAAATAAGATGCCAAAAAATAACCACTTTCATGTGGTATTGGACAGAAAGGAGGATTTTTTTTTCTCCTCCATTTGGATGTTATCAGCACTACTCTATAATTCCAATCAATGCAAGTCATCAGAATCAGGTAATACCTTAACTTACAGTGAAGAAAATAAGTATTTGAACACCCTTTTATTTTGCAAGTTCTCCCACTTAGAAATCATGGAGGGGTCTGAAATTTTCACGGTAGGTGCATGTCCACTGTACGAGAAATAACCTAAAAAAAAAAAAAAACAGAAATCACCATCTATGATTTTTTTAACAATTTATTTGTGTAATAAAGCTGAAAATAAGTATTTGAACACCAACATTAATATTTGGTAGAGTAGCCTTTGTTTGCAATTACAGAGGTCAAACGTTTCCTGTAGTTCTTCACCAGATTTGCACAGACTGCAGGAGGGATTTTGGCCCACTCCTCCACACAGATCTTCTCTAGATCAGTCAGGTTTCTGGGCTGTCGCTGAGTAACACAGACTTTCATCTCCATCCAAAGATTTTCAATTGGATTTTGATCTGGAGACTGGCTAGGCCACTCCAGAACCTTGATATGGTTCTTACGAAGCCACTTCTTGGTTTTCCTGGCTGTGTGCTTTGGGTCATTGTCATGTTGGAAGATCCAGCCACGACTCATCTTCAATGATCTGCCTGAGGGAAAGAGGTTTTTGGCCAAAATCTCACAATACATGGCTGCAGTCATCCTCTCCTTAATACAGTACAGTAGTCCTGTACCATGAGCAAAAAAAAAAACCAAAGCATGATGCTACCACCCCCATGCTTTACAGTAGGGATGGTGTTCTTGGGATGGTACGCATCATTCTTCTTCCTCCAAACACGCATAGTGGAATTATGACCAAAAAGGTCAATTTTGGTCTCATCTGTCCACAAAACTTTCTCCCATGACTCCTCTGGATCATCCAAATGGTCATTGGCAAACTAAAGACGGGCCTTAACATATTGCTGGTTTAAGCAGGGGAACCGTCCGTGCCATGCATGATTTCAAACCATGACGTCTTATTGTATTACCAACAGTGACCATGGAAACAGTAGTCCCAGCTCTTTTCAGGTCATTGACCAAGTCCTGCCGTGTAGTCCTGGGCTGATTCCTCACCTTTCTTAGCATCATTGAGACAATCCGATTGAGATTGACCGTCATGTTTAACTTTTTCCATTTTTTAATGATTGCTCCAACAGTGGACCTTTTTTAACCAAGCTGCTTGGCAATTTCTCCGTAGCGTTTTCCATTCTTGTGGAGTTGGACAATTTTGTCTCCGGTGTCTTTGGACAGCTCTTTACTTGTAGCCTTGCTGAATGTTTAAGTCTTACTGATTGTATGGGGTGGACAGGTGTCTTTATGCAGCTGACGACCTCACACAGGTGCATCTGATTCAGGATAATACAGTGGAGTGGAGGAGGACTTTTAAAAGCGGACTAACAGGTCTTTGAGGGTCAGAATTCTAGCTGATAGACAGGTGTTCAAATACTTATTTTCAGCTGTACCACACAAATAAATTGTTAAAAAAATCATAGATTGTGATTTCTGGATTTTTCTTTTTAGGTTATCTCTCATACAGTGGACATGCACCTACCGTGAAAATTTCAGACCCTTCCATGATTTCTAAGTGGGAGAACTTGCAAAATAGCAGGGTGTTTACATACTTATTTTCTTGACTGTGTATTCTTCTCTTTGTGAAAGAAAGGAATCTACGTGCTAAACATGTTTTATTATCATTAAACCTTTAACTTGTTAACAAAAACATCCCTTTCATAAAAAAATTAATATAAATTATAAAAATGAATGAGGTAGATCCCCTCAACTTGGTCAATTGAAAAGTAGTTCGCCTGCAGAAAAAGTGTGGGCACCCCTGCTTTAAACTATTAGTTAAAATTATTGGAATGAATATCAAGTGAAACGCATAAAATGACAAACCTTTACTCCTGTTCTTCCAGTACTTCCGCTCCCACTGGTCCAGCACCATGTTGAGGTAGCGCGGACACTCGAAGAAGCGCAGGTAGCGAGACGCCGAGGGTGAGGGGAAAATGCGCTCAAACTCCCCGCAGCGGCTTAACTCATCCTCGGACTCGGCGAGCACGCGTACGTCGGAGGGGGTCATGATGTCCAACACCGTCGCCAGGAAGGCCTGAAGTATTACCAATAGTGAGCATAACCGAGTAGCTGCATAATATATTGTTAGGGTAGTCGCTACACCAAGTGGTGATGTTGGTGAATTACAATTAATAGCAATCCCTCAACCTTTCAGTCATTGAGTGTTTGTGTACCTGGTCAGCAAAGCGCTTTTTGAGGTAAAAAGCTCGTTTGACCTTCTCATCAACCGAGACCTCCGGATGGGTGGTCTCTCTGGTGCCACCACACAGACTACACGTGCGGTAACACACAATCAGCAACATGCATGTTCATTTCCACAAGTGGACCACACACTCTCTTCCTACCTGCTGTTGGTGCTGGACGTGCTGCCACTGGAGATGTCTTGCTGAGGAACCCGAAAACCCGCCAGGTTCAGGAGGTCGCGGACCATTTGGCCCTTTACGGCAACATCCAGCGCTGTGTTGGAATGGAGGCTAAAACAAAAACACATTAACCGACCGGGGGGGGGGGACAACATACACGCGGCGTCTCACCTGGGCGAAATGTTGACTTCCAGGATCCAGGGTTTGAGGTTCTCGTCCAGCATAACATCGAAGCCGAACAGCTCGTGACAGCTGTAAGGTGTCCGCACGTGCATCTTGAGCAGGGAGTTCACGTATGGTTCTGACCTGACGACACACATGAGACAGTAAACTCCGGCACAGAAAGCATCTTTCGAAAGCATAACTCTCTTACGCAATGATGGTTTTGATGACTATGTCTTTAATCTTCTCCCAAATTAAGGTGGTGTTGACTCCCCTGGAGCCGAGATACTGCCACAAAGCCTTCAAAGTCCTAAAACATGCATGCAGTAAGTCCACACGTACACCAATCAGAACAGGGTTTCTGTAGGTATCAGCAAATCTAATTAATTATTTTTCATGCAATTTAAAACAAATGTAATGCCCATGTCCTACTGCAGTTCGTTACACACGGTCAAAAGCTTATGGGTGTCCAAACTACGGCTTGCCAGTGTCTTCAATTTGGCCCGTGAGAAATCATCGTAGAGTGCGTTGAATTTATTCTTAAACACCAGACAGTCTCTGAATGCTACATATTTGCAGCCATCTTGTGGACAATGTGAGTAAATACGATCAATGACTCTTGGAAGTGCTTGGAGATACCAGCACAGCATTTACTTTTATGACACGACCCAAACAAGCTTCCCTAGTCATGGTGAAAAAAAAAGAAACTAACAAAGGTCAACACAAATGGTCACACATAACCTGCTCACTGAACATTGTGGATGTTATGATTTCTTATTTTAATTTAAAAAAAAAATTCTAAATTATACTTATTTAAATCTGTTACAAAGCATGATGGAAAACATGTACACCTACTCAGTGGCCTAGTGGTTAGAGCAGTGGTCCCCAACCACCGGGCCGTGGCCCGATTGGTACCGGGCCACAGAATAATTTTTTTATTCATTTTTATTAAACATTTTTTTTAAATAAATACAAAATATATATATATATATTTATTAAATCAACATAAAAAACACAATATACACATACAATTAGTGCACCAACCACAAAAACCTCCGCTTTTCATGACAAAAATGTCCCTTTTTCACGACAAAAAAATTAAAATAAAAAAAAGATTCCCCCCCCAAACCCCTCCCCGCCCACCCCACCAAGTGTGTGTGACAATCATTGATACTTTAACTTTAACTTAAAACACTACCTCAACATTTATCCATATTGGCGCATTTTAGCTGCTTGATTACAAAACTTTAAAGTCATCACAGAAGTAATAAACATTTATCATTACTTTACTATTTTTTTACCATGATGAATGGAAGGTCAAACCCTTAATGATCCAAAATAAGTAAAACAAACCTAAAAATATCAGACTCTCTGTTAGCTAAAAATTGCATCTTAAAGTGCAGTTTCTTTCCCTCAGTTGGAAAAACTGTGCTAGGTGGTTTGTTTTGTTGTCTTTTTTGTCACGGCAAACTTGCTCGTTCGTTCATGCTAAAGGGCTTGTGTAGCTCACTCAGTTCAAAGATTAAATATTCCCACACACGGACGTTTAGCTTCACCTTTTTTTCCTCCTAACTTTTGTTACTCAGCAGTGCTTTTCACTAGCGAAGGGATGTCTGTGTATTCTGTGTGTGATAGCTAGCGGTCCCTTCTGCCCGTACTAAAACAAAGATTGTGGATGAGATGACTGACAAGAGGCTTTACTCTGCTCATTTAATTGTACTGGCAAATAAACATGAGAGCGATGCAGAGTGAGACCTCTTGCATCTATTTTGCAAAAAGAAACTGCAATCATAACTATTAACCACCTATCTCTAATGCCTCATGTGAATGGCTGGTGCTCCTTTAGAGGATTAGCATTGTCACATGTGGCTTCGGGGTTCACTACTTGGGTTGTGCTTGGTTAAATGCATGCATGTACGTGTATGCTTGCTTTTGTGCTCCTATTTTGTGTTTGTCATATCGTGTTTTTGTGCTTGCCACCATGTCTCAGCATTCCATGCATATACTGACCCCTGGGGCCCCTGCCAAAAGCTGCTTCTAACTTATCTGGGGGACCCTTTCACTTACCACTATCTTTAGATGGATATTCACTACCGTAGTAATTTGTAAAATGATATTGTGAATAAACTTGATGGATTGATGGATGGATGGATGGATGGATGGATGGGATTGATTGATTGATGGATTGATGGCTGGATGGATTGATTGATTGATTGAAGCCATAGACAAAGATAAGAGACACAGATGTAGCAATTTATCAAGTTCATTTTCATTTATCATTCCAATAATTCACTAATCGACTCGGCCAAAGGCCTATAATTGTATTAAATTATTTTAATTCCTCTAGACATTGTATTTAATGTTTTTAATGCCATTTAGGCATTAATTTTTGCTAAATCCATTTAATAACTTCAATGCTTTTTAATGACCCACGGAACCTTGAAGAAAGTAATTTCCAGAAATGGCAAAAACAACAAGACAATCACAGTCTATCTGCTAGGGCTGTATGATTATTTTTGATTAATATTGTAATTACAATTAATTACAAGATTATTCGTTCATTTTAAGACATGAGTATTTATTGTACCGCCAAAACTTAACTATAAAAATAGTTTAAAAAAAAAATGGATATAAATTTGTAAAAAATAAACAATAATGTAATAATAGCAATTAATTTAAATAATATCAATATAAAAATAATACAATTCAGCTTTAACTGTTAATTCAGCTATTTACCTTTTACACTTATTTTACCACCAGTGTGAGCTTTTTGTGTAAAATAGAATTGAAAACAATGCTCAAAAATCCTCATATTCATTGTTGCAATACATGTTTGGAAGATTTTGACCAGTATTTTAGGTCAAATCATTTTGTAAATGTATCAATAAGTCCTTTAAGCGCATTAATGGTTGTGTAAGGTACTTTATTGAAATCTTTATTTTATCGCAGTCAGACCAGATGTGGTATACCGCGCTGTTATTGTGAAGGGGCCGGGTGAAGTGTGCTGTTGTTCTCAGCTTGACAAGTAATGAGGTGACTTACTTGAAGCTGTTAAAAATACGTTGGGGCCACTGTACATTAATCTTACATCGATGATGTCATTCACAACAACACAAGCAGATGGGCGTATGGATTCTTCTTGTTAGCTTCAGCTCCGTAGTTAAGTCGCCGTTTCAAGAGGCCGTCTCGACATTGATTGTTTAGATTAAAACGAGGCGGTTAAATGTGCTGGGGACAAATGAGCAGCAGTGGAAACATTATCTTCCCAAACAAATGTTCCTTCTCTGCACAACGACAACATTTCCCTCTCATCAATGTCAACTTTGCTGATATTTCGTGTTTATCAGTGGATTCCGTTTTATTAGCCAACTACGTGACTCAGTCAGCTGTTATGAACGCGGAGTATGTATGACTTACTTTTTTTGCTGAGTTTAGTGGTTATTGATTAGGCATACATGCACTGTGTCAAATAAAAAATAGCAATTATATTGAGATCCCAAACTTTTCGCAGCCATGATCTTTTACTCATTCGCCCTTCATCTGTTTCACCGTCACAAGGTCTGGAATTTTTTTTATTATATAAAACCCAAAACCATTTAATACACTACAAAGACAAGATATTTAATGTTCGCACTGAGAAACTTTTCTTTTTTGTTGCAAATAATCATTGTGTTGTTGATAAATGGCTTTGGCTTTGCATGGTAGAGTTTGAATTTGCACTCACAGATCTAGCGACCAACTGCAGTTACTGACAGTGGTTTTCTGAAGTGTTCCTGAGCTTATGTGGTGATATCCTTTACACACTGATGTCACTTTTTGATGCAGTACCGCCTAAGGGATATAAGGTCCACAATATCATGGCTTAGTGCAGTGATTTCTCCAGATTCTCTGAACCTTTTGATGATATTATGGACCGTAGATAGTGTAATCCCTAAATTCCTCGCAATGGCTGGTTGAGAAATGTTGTTCTTAAACTGTTCGACAATTTGTTCACGCAATTGTTCACAAAGTGATGACCCATGTCCCATCCATGTTTGTGAATGAGCATTTCATGGAAGCTGCTTTTATACTCAATCATGGCACCCACCTCTTTCCAATTAGCCTGTTGACCTGTGGTATGTTCCAAATAAGTGTTTGATGAGCATTGCTTAACTTTCTCAGTCTTTTTTGCCAAGTATGCCAGCTTTTTTTTAAACATGTTGCATGCATCAAATTCCAAATGAGCTAATATCCAATTAGCCTGTTGACCTGTGGTATGTTCCAAATAAGTATTTGATGAGCATTCCTTAACTTTCTCAGTCTTTTTTGCCAAGTATGCCAGATTTTTTTGAAACATGTTGCAGGCATCAAATTCCAAATGAGCTAATATTTGCAAAAAAATGTGGTTATCAGTTCGAACATTAAATATCTTGTCTTGCAGTATATTCAGTTGAAATGGATTTGCAAATCAATGTATTGTTTTTATTTACACAATGTGCCAACTTCACTGGTTTTGGGTTTTGTATTTTCATAATCGAGAGAAGTCATAATCGAAATCGAATTTTAAATTTGATTACCTGTCCAGTCCTACGATCTGAACTAATTTGTTTTTTACCATTTGTGTCCCTGACAGGCTTTGTCGTCGCTGTTGGCCTGATAGTCGGAGTTCTTCTTGTTGACGCTGTAGTTGGTCAAGTGCATGAACTTGTTGCTCAGCGTTTTCATAGAGGATGAATACCTGCCAAGAGAGGAACAGTTTAACTCCATAAAGCCTTTTTGTGATCATCCTTTTGGTAAATTGTCAAATATTTCCGCACTGACTTGCAGCTGGCGAATCGGACCAGTCCGTCTGAGAAGATGTAGATCCTGAGCGGGTCGTAGCAGGTCACATAGACGTAGATGCGCAGATCAAACTTGTTGCCACTGATGAGGTAGGGCTTGTGCAGATACCTGAAATAAACAATTAATATCTGACCAATGCTGAAAGGTCTGAGTCGGACTGGTGAGAACAACGCCGGCAAATGATATGATGCAGTTCACAAGTGAGTACTTCTGTGGAAAAGCAATGCCATGACAGCGATTTGTGCATACGGCACAATTAACAGGCACTGGCACATCCACTCACCAAGCCAAAGTTAAAAAGAATTGTGGTTCTTTTAATATGGAATGGAAATGCTTCTAGATTCTTCCAGAGCAGGACCCACACCAGCATTGCCAGACACACGAGATGATAATGTACCCCTCTATTAGGGGTGTCAAAAACTTTTTTTTCTTTCGATTTTCTAATTAACCACAATTCTTATTTGTAATTGTTAATTTAAAAAAAAAAAAAAATTTAGTTAAATTTTTTTTTTTTTATCTGTCCTGTCCACCCACTTGGACAAATCCTTTTGTAGATGATCATATCTGATGTACAGATTTATTTTCAAAAAAAAGAAATGTTGGATACTTCTCTTCCTCCCTACTGGTATTTGTATTTCACTTTATAAAATGTTCGGGAAGCATTTTATTGAACAAAACAGTTTTAAGTACTCTAGAAATGTATCAGAGCTGTTTATTTATTTTATGAAGGAACTTAGTTAATTATAGAACTGGCACCCATTCTTATCAAAAAAGTATTGATTTTGAATCGAGAATTGTTACCCCCAAGAATCAGATGGAATGGTGCCCAAAGATTCACAGCGCTACCCCTCTATACCAGGGGTGGGCAAACGTTTTGTCTCAGGGGCCACATTGGCTTTCAAAGTTTGACAGACGGGCCGGGCGAGCACAAGCTACTCAGTGGCCTTGTGGTTAGAGTGTCCGCCCTAAGATCGGTAGGTCGTGAGTACAAACCCCGGCCGAGTCATACCAAAGACTATAAAAATGGGACCCATTACCTTCCTTACTCAGCATCAATGTTTGGAATTAGTGGTTAAATCACCAAAATGATTACTGCGTGCGGCCACCGCTGCTGCTCCCCTCAACTCCCAGGGGGTGAACAAGGGGATAGTTCAAATGCAGAAGTAAATTTCATCACACCTAGTGTGTGTGACAATCATTGGTACTTTAGCTTTTATGATGCATTTCAAAGCACATCATATCTGTTGGAACTAAGAGGAGGCTTCTCAAACATGGTCTATTTTAATCGGAATACATCTATTTTCAACAATATCATATCATCAAAAAAATATACGAATGGTATTAAAGGGTTAACACTTACATTCTCTTGTAGTGGGAGCAGTGTTGTTTATCATCCATTAATGCCAGTGCATGAAAGTGTAGTACCAGTTTTGTTGTGGCAAAGCTTGAAACAAGATCTTTGATTAATTATGTTTAAATATTTGGTGGGCCGGATTAAAAGCAACAACGGGCCGGATGTGGCCCTCTGACTGTAGTTTGCCCACCCCTGCTCTATACAATCACGTTCTGCACAGGTGTGATACTGTTGTGGCCACAATGTGCATATCTCATGTTTCTCACACTGGCCCAAACCATTCTCACAAAGTTTACGTGTTTGCTAAAACGCATGCAAAATCAGTATCGATTTGCTGAACATTGGTGTGCATTAATAAATATGAATTGCTTTTGATAATAAAATCTAATTTTTATTTCAACATTTAAAAATTAGCTGATTAGGATAACTGCTGTCCACTTGTTATATCTCGTTTCATTATCATATTATCATTTAAAGTGGCCATTACATTTGCAAGCCCAAAGACATTAGATGGCAACAGTCTGAACACATCCCTAATTAAGACTCCTTGTGCCCTACTTACTTCTGGACCAAAAGCGATTTCTTTCGTGGCATCTGGCTCCATTTGTGAATGACTTGGATTCCGATTCCTCTCGCTGAGGCGGGCTGTTTAGACGTAAATGAAAAATACTGTTAAAAAAAAAAAAAGTGTGGGTGGTGAGACTCTGTATACATTATAATAAGCGTTACAGGTTTGATGATCCATTTCTGTCTGGAGCCATCCTTCCAGGCCTTGCGGAGCAGCAGGATGTCCTGAGGGAGGACAAAGGTGCGAGGGAAGAAATTGAACTCCTGCCTGCCAAAGCGGACCTGCATCTTGGACAAGTTCTTCCACAGCCGGTCCTTCCTGCCAATCTGGAAGGTTCCGGGGAAGTGGTTCAACTTGGGACAGAGGGAGACAAAAGTAAATGGGTTATACTTGTACATCGCTTTTCTACCTTCAAGGTACTCAAAGCGCTTTGACACTATTTCCACATGCACCCATTCACATACTGATGGCGGGAGCTGCAATGCAAGGCCCTAACCACAACCCATCAGTATCTTGTTCAAGGACACAACGGAAGTGGCAAGTTCGGTAGAAGGTGGGGATCAAACCGGGAATTCTCAGGTTGCTGCCACGGCCACTCTCCTGACCGCGTCACGCCGTAAATACCAAATAAACGTCTGTGAAGTCATTATAGCAGACCTTGGCAAATTGTGGCCCGTTAGGCTTTTCAATCTGGCCCACCAGACATTCCCAAATAATTTTTTTAGATCTTTAAGATCGAAACTGTAGCTGCTATTATAATGGTCAGTGATGTTTTCAAATTACCGCAAGTCTTGAACTATACAAAGTATTTCAATGGTTGGGATTTGCGCTTTTGCATAATGGTTACTATGGTGATTTAAGCCCCAGCAGCTCAGACAAGGCACCAACCAGTGTGGGTGGGGAGCATTTCTACAGAGTCTTTCTAGAACGGCTAGCCTGGGTGTCAGGGACAGACACGATTTTTACAACAAAGTTCTAAAGCTTAGTCATATATCAGATATAGGTGATCATAGGTGGGTTTATTTTTAAACTTTTGCGTTTATATTTTGCTGTGTTGTTCGCTTGATTGTAAAATATGTCGAACGAGAGGGGGTGTGATGTTCATATGATGTCAATATTCATTGTTTTATTCTCTTCATAGTTAATATTGTAAATACCACATTTTTTATGTTTATGTCTCATTCAATATAAAAAATTAAAATTCCATTTAAGGCGGTCTGTCATAACGTTTTTAGCATTCAATCAGACATGATTGTGAGGTTTTGTATTAGTGTTCCTAAAAATAAGACCCAAGTACACATTCTGTACAGCAGATTTTCACAGATCAATCACACGCACACACACGCACGCGCACACGCACACGCACACTCACACTCACACACACTTTTTTTCTCTAAAATCTGGCGTCCCGAGTCCAAATAATTGCACAGGCCTGCTTTAGAGGAACGTCAGGTGCTCACCTTCTGGTGCTCCTGAAGAGTCTTGAAGCAAGGAGACTTCATGTGGTGGCCCCAGCAGCCCATCCAGTCATGGCTTTCTAAACAATGACAGGCTTACATTAAATTATCTTTTGATGTTGAAATGAGCACAAAATCATGACGTTTGCTCAAACTTACTCTTGGTGGGCGTGAAGTGGGACCTGCTGATTGTGTTTTTCACAACATTGGGTGTCACGGTGCTGATCTTCCACTTTAAAAGTTGTCTTTGCTCCTCGGGCAGCATTTCAACTGCAGGAGAGACAACCCAAAGCTAATCCCAGCACGCTCTCACCATGCCACAAAGCGTGTACATGCGCGTACCTTGCTCATTGGCGGTGCTGAAGTACAGCGTGGGAGGCATGTGTGCGAAAAGGCTGGGAACGAGAGCCGGCCTTTTCTCCTGCTCATCCTTCACCTCCAACGACATGGGCTCTTCGACACTGGAAGGGAGAGAGAGAGTTTGGAACAGTTTCTCTTCAGTTTACGGAAACACAAGCGAAAACGTAGCATGTGACTTACAGTAATTACCTGGACAATAAGCAGCTATTTTGTCCTCCACCTTAAGCCCTGGGGCTAATAAAACGGTGCGGATAATTTACGGATATTTATTCGATGACGACCATCATTCAAATCGTTTTAAAAAATCAAAACAAATGCACTGAATAAGTGGATTATCATTTGTGCTATGGCGCCCTGTTTTGATGAGTTTGCTCACTGGAAGTGCTGGTATGTCCTCCTATTTAGTGCTTTCAACCGGAAGTAAACATGTCGATCCCTCCTTTAGCCATTCATAGCATTTCCACTCGTATGGATTCTTCATGCATCACTCTAAGCAATGTTTAGAAGTTTTACAATATAACTAAAATAAATTATACTGACTAAACCGTCCCATGTGTAATGTCTGTAGTGTTTTTGTGCAGATTTGTACGTGTTATCATAATGTAATGAAGCGAGCGTCGTTAGCATTAGCTAATATGCTAACACATTTACGAGTGTCTGCGTTAGTATTATCAACTTCCAATGGCATTTTGTTTATATTTTTTCAGTTTCACATATTTCACAGTAAATACACCAAAACGTCACCTTGGAGTTAATGAGTCTTTTTAGCTGATTGGAGAGCTAGCTTCCGCAGCTAGTGGGTCCATGACGATGACTTCTGTTTTGTTTGATCAGCCATTTTACTACGGTGTTAGAGACACCGATTGGAAATAATTAAGATATGTAAATAAACATTTACCAAATCTTTCTCTGTATACAACTCATTTCACAACATATATATCAGTGGCTAATATATGGAAAAAAAAGTTTTTCTTCTAAAATTCAGTGGGTGTGGCTTATATACCGGTGCGCTCTATAGTTCGGAAAATACGGTACATTAAATGCTTAATGACCAATGAAAATGGCTAATTAGATGATGATGTCATCACTCCACGCAAAGTATATACAGTATCTGCGGCTCATAGTCTTGTGCAGCTAATATACAGAAAATACAGTATAAATGTTTTCCATAAATTTAGTGGGTGTGGCCTATATACCGGTCTGCGTTCTAATCCGGAAAATAGGGTAATTTGAATGACTTGTTTCAACATGGGCAATAAATAAGCTGTTCTTAAGTTCACTCACACATGCCAGTGACCTGGGGGAAAATTGTCTCAATGATTATTAGTATATGTTAGTCACCACCGGGGGAGAAGTTAGAATATTAATTTGAATAAAATAGTGATTAATGAAGCATCAAAGAATTCTATTATTTTTCATTTTAATCTATGAGCTGTTAAAAACATTATTTTACAGGAAAGATACATTTTCCTTGAAAAAATGTTTTTATAAAAATGGGTTTTGAGGAAAGATGCTCGTTGTACAGTTGGGTTGGTGGACCACCAGTAACAGGTTTTGAAATACATTACCAATGTGCGTGACATATTGTAGGACAATGTTTGTATAGCTGTCCAATGACTGATAAAATACAAAAAGGTAAATCATACAAAGTGTCAATCATAGAAAAATGTGGATATCATTGGAAGGTTGTGCCACTTCCAAAATAAATGACAGGTACCAACAGGATGATCATTTAGTTTTTTACATTAAAAAATGAGACTTAAATGGTTGTTTTTAGCAAAAAATACCACCATAACAGAGCTAGAGGATGTTGTCTAATGGTTAATAAAAGCAATGCACTCACATGACGGTCATGTAGGAGAAGAAACGGACAGATGAAGATGAGTGGATGATAAGCGTCGCTCCCTGCTCTAAGGTAAGCTAACTTTATGTTTCCTGCACCTGAAGTACCGCTTTTAGGAGAGGGAGGGGAATGAGGTGACTCTTAATGACCGCACAAACAATGGAGAGGCGGCGACAATAGCAACCGGTCCCTTTGGCTTGAAGGGAGAAGCAGCTACGAGTGTTTGGTAGGCACTTGTTCACAGAGCGCCAACAACAACGTGCTGCACAATACTGGAGAGCTTTCCACCACGCTCTGCTGCTTTACAGACTGCCCTGCGGAACAATGCCCTGGCAGAGAATGGACATGTTCACAGAGAGTGATGGATGTTATGGGCGGGGGAGGAGGCCCCAATTAGACACCAGAAGCAGGTACGGATTTGGTGAAATCAACATAATTTCAGCCAGTAAAATTAATGACCAAAAGCATTTTATGTCACATTTACAGTTCATTTTAAAAAAGGTACACAACTTGATTAAAGTTTTGTTTTATCTGGTTTGAAAACATGTTTAGGTTTGTAAAAGGAACTCACTAAATTAGTTATTCATTAGGTTTACACATGAATAACTAATGTTCATACAAAACAATGATGGCGCAATTAAACAAAAAGTTTAAAGTCTACTTTAAATACAATGTAAAAATGTTATACTGGTTCAGGGTTCGGAGATAAAACATTATCAATATATATTACCATAGACACGTAATCGGTATCAATGAAAAATGCCTGCAATAAAACTTATGTCGGAAATGCAAAGCAAGGTTGGTTGCATTAACAAAGACACTCGCTCTCTGGTCACCGATCAGCGCAGGAAGAGGGAGTGACACAACAACAGCCAATCAGGTAACAGTATCAACTATCAAGTTTGCTTATTTGGCCGTTGATTCTTTGCATGGAGTGAGAAGAGAAAGTCAAAATGAAGAAATTGTGAATAAAAGAGGGAAGGTCACCCAGACAGTATGGCACTTTTTTCATAGGGACAGTAAACAAGACTATTGGTCTGTAAATGACGCAAGGCGCTCATCTCCACCAAGACCAAGGGCTGAACGATTATAGCAAAAATAAAAATCATGATTAATTACACATTTATTCACTAATTTGAAAACAGTATTTATTGTACCACCAACACTCAACTTTAAATATAGCTTAAAAAATAGATGTACATTAGGAAGGAAAAAACCACAAGTAAAATAACAATAGTAACAATAATACATTTAAATAATAATAACTATATTTAAAAATACAAAAAAAAATTGTTTTTCCGTTTCAATTGAGTTGTTTACCTTTTGCACTTATTTTACCACCATACAGTGTGTGCTTTTCTGTCAAACAGAAATGTATAAAATATTTCTAATTAACTGCAAAAATCCTCACATTTATTGTTTGGACAATTTTGACCAATACCTTATCAATAAGTGCTATAAGTACATTATGCTTGTGTAAGGTACTTTTTTGAAACCTTTATTTTGTTAGCGTACCAGGCTATTATTGTGAAGGTGGGAAGTGTGCTGTGCTGTTCTCAGCTTGACGCGTACAGAAAGGACTTGAGGCTGTAAAAATAAAAAGAGTGCGGCCGCTGTCCTCCTGTTTGTACATTGATCTCACATGGATGATGTCATTCTAAACAACACAAGCAGATGAGATGTGTTGTGTGTGAATAGATTGTTCCTGCTAGTTTTAGCTTAGTAGTTTAGTCGCTCTTTCAAGTGACCGTCTTAACATTGTTTAGTTTAGGGTGCGTTTCAGGGCTGAATGAGCACTCAACACATTATTTTCCCAAATAAATGTTGCTTTTCCTCACAAATGACAGCATTTCACTCATATTTATGTCAATTTCTGTGATATTTTGTGTTTTTCAGCCGATTGTTCTATTGACCAATTATGTGACTCCGTCTGCTGTCACTTCAACGCCTTATTTTATTTGTTGAGTTTAGTGATTATTAATTAGCGCTGTGTAAAATAAAAAGTGTAACCATGATGAGATTCAAACGAGTCGACGTTGTCTTTTGTTCACTCATACGCTAACACATCCGTTTCACTGTCACAAGCTCTGGAATTTGCATCCTCCCCACCACCCCCATTATTATATTTTCATGATCGCGGGAAGCCATAATTGAAATTCGATTAATTGTCCAGCACTACAAAGATCTGAGCCACCCTCACCCTTTAGAGCACACCTGTGACTTCCTGGTACTAAACATGTGTGAGGCATATCCGCCTGCGACCCATGACGTAGTACTTTAGCGCCTCACCCACCACTGTAAAACAACCAACAACCCGCCCGCGAAAAGTGAACAAAGAAACAACACAAGCAAGAATGGAGACCTTGGAGGCGACTGTGTTCATAATCGTCTGCTTGTTAGGAACAATAACAATGGGTGCTAAAATTTGGCATTTAATAACGTTAATAGCACATCGAGGGAGTAAGGGCACGAGGAATCCAGGGACAGGCGATATTTCTTCGTTTCATGAAAGACGAAAGGATAGCAGAGAACTCTGTTGGATTTTTTAAAAATGGCGGGTCTGTGTTGTGGCTGGGAGAAGCGTGGTTCGTCCGTTCAACCAGTCACCAAAACACCTACGTATTTCACTTCCTATGGGACTCAGTTTAGACCCTGCCTCAGAATAGGGGCTAAAATGGTTCTAGGATCTGAGGGCTGTAGTCCCTAGTTCCCTTATGTCGGAAGATGAGGAAAAACGGCCCGGGGACAAAAAAGGTTATAGGAACTCCAAAAAGGCCCTACAGTCGGAAAATAACTCTTGTTTGAGTGTTTCCATTCTTGTGTTGACATTTCCTTTACTTTGTGCCTTGATAGTTTTGGGGATTACAATCAGAGGAAGGTTACATCAAATAAAAATGATTACATTTTACATATTTTTCTACTGCAACTTATTTTTAATTTTTAATAAAAAAGCTTAGTAATTATTGATACCCACTGAGATTAAACACTTTTAGTTTATAGTCATAAAAACCACCATGGAAACTGACACGTAACTGTCTAGCAAAATATGCCAATTCCAGATGGCGCTACAGAAAGGTTATTTCTTTTCAAACATTCTAAACCAGGGAGGTGCCCCAGTGTCCTGTAATAGACTGTTGAACTTCAGGGGTTCCACGGTACTGCATGCTAATATAAACAACTTTAAGAGGATATCAAGTGTTTCTAAGGAGCAGAATGGAATCTTCTAGGGACATTTTTTCATGTTGTTTTGTGTGTGTGTTGAACAGCAGACTGTCCTCACCTGGAGCAATTCACGATGGATGCGGAGGAGGAAGTACCGCAGACTGAGGACGACTCGGAACAATCTGAAAACAATCCGTTGAGTCAGTAGCTGGCGGGAAAGTCACTTAAGTGTTTTGTATGTCGAGAGTCTTCACCATCATCGCTGCAGGCGTTCTCCTGCTCGTCAGGCAACTCCTCCTCGCCACCATCAACCTGCATGACACACTCTGGGCTGGATGAAGACACATAACGGTGAGAGTCCAAGCACCCGGTCAGGGCTCTGACAAAGTTGTGGAACCTGGGGAGGGACAATCTTACCTGGCACCCTCAGACTGTCCCGATGAGGCACTGGGGCACTCCGGAGACACAGAGGCTCGCCCCTGCTTGGTGAGGTGGATGGCGGAGATCTTGGTGGTCACAGAGCCCACCAAGGCGCCTGTGGGACGGGAAGATGGTTGAAAACATGTCGAGGTGTCTTCATCGACAGGTGTGATTACCTGGTGTTGCCTTCTGCTCATTTTGCGTTGCAGCAGTGACACTGCGGACATTTGAAATGTGACCGTTGTGGGTTGTGGTGGCATAACCCAAATTCTGCGGGTGTTTATTGCTCGCATCCAGGAGCTGACTGCCAAAGAACGGCAGAGAAACCCCAACAACTTGCAGTGGATTGTTGGCAGCGTCTGATTTAGCGTGCCAGTTTTGCCCCGGACTGGACTTGATGGCAGAGTTTGTCGCCGTGCTTGCATTTGTTGGTGCGCCCATGTCCACTTGGTCAAGGCTGGGGGTGTCCTCACGCGACACTGCCCCAGGTTGTTCAAAAGAAGTAAGGCATTCAGGAGGCACTGAAGGTGGGGTGGAACTTTCTGCAGCTTCAAGCTAGGGAGACCAAAATATGTATTAAACAACACTGAACAGATATAGATCAAATATAATCAAAAGAATATTGATTACACCAATATATTTTTTTATTTGTTACTGTCAAATTAAAAGCACCAATTTCCATTTTTTCAACCGAAAAACAAAACTCAGATTGGCTTGGTGTTTCCTTGGTTACAAATAAAACACTTAGACATTGTTTTTCATTGACAGTACACACATGTGCAGGAATTTTATGTAAACTTGGCCTCATTTGTCCAACCTCATGTATCCATTCATAGAAAACAAGTGTTTTTCATGAGTAAAAATATGTTGGTTTTGTTACGTTTTCCATTATAGGTTAATTGCAAATTAGGTAAATTGCAAACTTTGTATGAAAAAAATAAAAATAGATAATAAATAACTAAATTATAAACATTTAAAATATGTTTGTTTTCTTTTAAGAACTATGTTTACGTCTTACCATTATGGGTTATTTTCAAACTTCGTATAAAAACTAAGACTGCAAATATTCATTCCATTAGAAAAAAGTTTTCATGTAAATCATGTTGTTTCGATTCATGATTTAAAGAATGTAACTAATAATTTATCGAATCCAGACTAAAGAAGGTAAGAGAATGTAAAAGATGGTAAATAAAAGTAAAGGGAAATAAAAATAAGGTAAAATAAGGTACGGTAATTAGAAGGTAAAAGAAGTAAATACAATGTAAACTAAGGTACATAAAGTCAAGGGCGGTAAATAGAAGGTTAAATAAGGTAATTAGAAGGTAAAATAATGAATATAGATGGTAAAATAAACAGGTAAAATAATGTAATTGAAGGCTAATAAAGGGTAAAAGACAGTAAAAGAAAATGGCTTAACCGATAAAAGAAGAAAATAAAAGGTAAATAAAAGGGAGGTAAAAAGAAGGTAGAACAAGGTACAATAATTACAAGGTAAATTAAAGGTAAAATAGATAAATACAAGGTAAAAATAAGGTAAATAAAAGGTAAAAGATGATTTATAGATGGTAAAATAAAAGGCAAAAGAATGTAGGTAAAAGAAGGAATATAGAAGGTAAATAGAAGGGAAAATAAGGTGAATAGAAGGTTAATCAAAGGTAAAAAAGGAATTTAGAAGGTAAAACAAAGTAAACTAAGGTCATAAAAGTTAGGGCAAGTATTCAAATATTTCTTTATTTCAACTAGTTTTCCTAAAATATGCATAGAGGCTATAAGTGTGTTTTATCTGATTACTCATACAACCAAACAAACTAATGGACCAATTACTTGATAACTAAAATTATAGATAGCTGCAGCCATAATAAAAACATAAAAATAGATGATAGATACAGAACTTAACACATACATTTATTTTCATACTTTGGTTACTAAAGAGGTGCAAAATATTTTAACTCGGTAGATAATTTTAATGGTGCAGTAAAAACACAGAGGGCTGTCTGTGTGTGTGTGCGTGTGCGTAGTGTACATGTGTTACTGTTTATTACAACACTCTGACAAAACGGAGCATTGGATCATTGCATCTTGTTGAGCAGAATCTAAATCTGGATGGCCACAAATAGATCTGGCAAGACTTCTTGTTGGCCATAACTCATAAACACATTATATGGGGACTGTCTTATTAACACACCTCAGATGCACTTGGTCTGTCAGAGAAGATGGAGGACAAGGGTTTCCCACTTACAGCAAATAAGCAAAATTTAGCAAGAAATCAGAAATTATTTTACCAAAAAAGCCACGAGCAACAAAATTAGCGTACCGGGTGATGTGTGCGCACCTGCCTCACCTGAAAACACTCACAGGCAGCTGCATCTTCTTTGTAAATGATGTCAAAAAAGAGAAAAAGAAGTGACAGAAAAAAGTTGATATGTAGTTCTAAACATTTTTGTTGTACTTTACTCACTTTTAGGTTATTCCTCTCATCTACAGCCTGCAGCTTATAAAAATGGTGTGGCTAATTTCGACATTTTTCTTTGCTGACGACCCTAACACATGGAAAAACCCCTCAAAGGGTGAGTTAGTGTTTGCGCTACAGCACCCTCTTTTGGACGAGTTTGCTTACTGCACGTGCTGCTGGGGTGAACCTTTACAGTGTTTCCTACAGTTTAAAGTTGTGAACCGGAAGTAAAAGTGCCGTACCGCTTTTTAATCGCCCATAGCGGTTCTACTCGTACGGATTCTTCATTCATACCTCCAAACAACATTTGTACAATTTACACTATAACAAACAATTCTTACTTACTTAACCGTCCCATGTGTGATGTTCAGGACAGTGGGGCAAAAAAGTATTTAGTCATCCACCGATTGTGCAGGTTCTCTCACTTAAAATGATGACAGAGGTCTGTAATTGTAATCATAGGTACACTTCAACTGTGTGAGAGAGAATGTGAAAAAACATCCAGGAATTCACATTGTAGGAATTTTAAAGAATTTATTTGTAAATTATGGTGGAAAATAAGTATTTGGTCACTTCAAACAAGGAAGATCTCTGGCTCTCACAGACCTGTAACTTCTTCTTTAAGAAGCTCTTCTGTCCTCCACTCGTTACCTGTATTAATGGCACTTGTTTGAACTCGTTATCTGTATAAAAGACACCTCTCCACAGGCTCAAATACTCGACTCCAAACTCCACTATGGCCAAGACCAAAGAACTGTCGAAGGACACCAGGAAAAGAATTGTAGACCTGCACCACACCGCGAAGAGTGAATCTACAATAGGCAAGCAGCTTGGTGTGAAAAAATCAACTGTGGGAGCAATTATCAGAAAATGGAAGACATACAAGACCACTGATAATCTCCCTCGATCTGGGGCTCCACGCAAGATCTTATCCCGTGGGGTTAAAATTATCATGAGAACGGTGAGCAAAAATCCCAGAACCATACGGGGGGAATTGGTGAATAACCTGCAGAGAGCTGGGACCAAAGTAACAAAGGTACCATCAGTGCACTACGCCAAAAGGGAATCAAATCCTGCAGTGCTAGACGTGTCCCCCTGCTTAAGCCAGTGCATGTCCAAGCCCGTCTGAAGTTTGCCAGAGAGCACATGGGAGAATGTCATGTGGTCAGATGAAACCAAAATATAACTTTTTGGTATACACTCAACTCGTCATGTTTGGAGGAAGAAGAATACTGAGTTGCATCCCAAGAACACCATACCTACTGTGAAGCATAGGGGTGGAAACATTATGCTTTGGGGCTGTTTTTCTGCTAAGGGGATAGGACGATTGATCCGTGTTAAGGAAAGAATGAATGGGGCCATGTATCGTGAGATTTTGAGCCAAAACCTCTTTCCCTCAGTGAGAGCTTTGAATGGTTGACCAAAGACCTATTTTCCACCATAATTTACAAATAAATTCTTTAAAATTCCTAAAATGTGAATTCCTGGATTTTTTTTCACATTCTCTCTCTCACAGTTGAAGTGAACCTATGATGAAAATTACAAACCTCTGTCATCATTTTAAGTGGGAGAACGTGCACAATCGGTGGCTGACTAAATACTTTTTTGCCCCACTGTATGTAGTAGTGTTTTCATGCATATTTGTACGGGCTTGTACTGGGCATGATGTTGAAGTGCATCCAGCAGTGGAGGCTTCTCTATGGGGGGTCTTGGGCACTAGGAGGTTCACCCCTTTACTACTGTTACCCCAGGTGGCCCTTTGCAAAGGCCTGGTACCTGACTGCCCCCTAGGCAGGGATACGGTGAAGACCTCAACGGCAGAGCCGGCGGTAGACGGTAGACGTAAGAACCACCACAACGGCTGCGATGGCGGAAGAAGGCCCCCTCACATCCATGTGGGCCCAGTTATGGGGAAATGACAACCAAAGACTTCAACGGTGGAACAGGCAGAGGATGATTGCTGACCCTATGGAGTGTTACAACGGCTGGCATGGTGGATGAAGGCTGCAGCAGAAAAGGGTCCCCAGTTGTCTTGGACTCCATGCCACTGGACCCCGACCCGGATCTGTCAAGGATCATGTGGTGACTTTCTGTGCACCAGTCTCCCTATGTTAAACAAAGTCACGCGCAGGCATCCACCACAAAGGGATCCACTTTAACATCCTGGTCCAAAGTCCAATGGCGACAGGGGCAGATTTGTGAGATCTGGAAGCCCCTAGTCATGAGCTGGCACACTAGACGGTAGGTGTAAGATTCAGTCGCTAGGCTCTTGGAAAAAGGCAGAAACTGCCCTTCGGCAGCTGCACCAATGACTGAGCAGCCCTATTTATCCACTTTGCTCACCCCATTTGGGGAAGGAGCTAGAAAAGTTGCCCCAAAAATAGCCTGCCTCAGACCTCCCGACTGGAATACTGCATCCAGAGGGATCACCATTTTGCGTTCAGAAACACAGAAATATGAATTTCGGAGCCTGGAATGTGCGCACTCTGATGGATAGTGCAACCAGCAACAGACCGGAGAGGCGAACTGCAATAGTTGCTAGAGAACTGAGGAAATGCCAGATCGACATAGCTGCACTCTCTGAAACCCGATCGGCAGGCAAAGGACAACTGAAGGAGGAGAAAAGTGGATACACTTTCTTCTGGAAAGGAAAAACTGCTGATAAACCTAGGATCCATGGGGTTGGATTTGCCATCAGAAACCAGCTCATCAACCTCCTCTCTGAATTTCCTGTGGGGATCAATGAGCGTCTTATGACCTCCCGCCTGGTGCTTGCCAACAACCAGATGGCTACAGCTGTGAGTGCGTAAGCCCCTACTTTAGATTCTGAAGAGGAAGTGAAAGAGACCTTCTACACCTGCCTGGATGAGGTCCTGTCAAGTATCCCCAAGGAAGATAAGATTATCCTCTTGGGAGACTTCAATGCCAGGGTTGGCCGGGACTACCACCTATGGAATGGCACTATAGGAAAGGAAGGAATCGGAAACATCAACACCAATGGAGTCCTGTTTCTCAGCAAATGTGTGCAGTACAACCTCACAATCACCAACACTCTGTTTCGCCAGAACAAATAACTTAAAAGCCTACTGAAATGAGATTTTCTTATTTAAACGGGGATAGCAGGTCCATTGTATATGTCATACTTGATCATTTCGCGATATTGCCATATTTTTGCTGTAAGGGTTTAGTACAGAACATCGACGATAAAGTTCACAACTTTTGGTCGCTAATAAAAAAGCCTTGCCTTTACCGGAAGTAGCAGGCGATGTGCGCGTGACGTCACGGGTTGTAGGGCTCCTCACATTGTTTACAATCATAGCCAGCAGCACCTACAGCTATTCCGGCCGAGAAAGTGACAATTTCCCCATTAATTTGAGCGAGGATGAAAATTTGTGGATGAGGACATTTAGAGTAAATGACTAGAAAAAAAAAAAGGCGATTGCAGTGGGAGCGATTCAGATGTTATTAGTCACATTTACTAGGATAATTCTGGAAAATCCCTTATATGCCTATTGTGTTGCTAGTGTTTTAGTGAGATTAAATAGTACCTGAAAGTCGGAGGGGTGTGGCCACGGGTGTGTTGACGCCAGAGTCTCTGAGGGAAGTCACGGCAGCTGCAGCAGGAAGGGAGCTCTGCTGATGTCTCCGGTTAGAGGCGACTTATTACCATAATTTTCTCACCGAAACTGCCGGTTGACATGTAGTCGGGATCCATGTTCGCTTAACCGCTCTGATCCATAGTAAAGCTTAATCTTCGGGAATTTTAAACAAGGAAACACCGGCTGTGTTTTTGTGGCTAAAGGCTTAAAGCTTCCCACCTCCATCTTTCTACTTTGACTTCTCCATTATTAATTGAACAAATTGCAAAATATTCAGCAACACAGATGTCCAGAATACTGTGTAATTATGCCATTAAAGCAGACTACTTATAGGTTGGATCGGGCTGGAAAATAATGTCCGCTACAACCCAAGACGTCAAACGCACGCGTCATCATACCGCGCCGTCTTTGTTCCACAGTAAGTATTTGCTGTTGTCCAGCATTCTGTTTTTGTTTACTTTGTAGCCAGTTGAGTCTTAGTTTTGTTATTCATAGCCTTCCCTAAGCTTCAATGCCTTTTTTTAGGGGCACTCACCTTTTGCTTATTTTTGGTTTAAGCATAGGACACCTTTTTACCTTCACACTGCCTACCGCTTTTTCCGACATCTACAAAGCAATTATCTATCTGCTGCCACCTACTGATATGGAAGAGTATTACATGGTTACTCTCCCGAGCTCTAGACAGCACCGACCACTCAACAACAACACATAATTTGCAGACTATAATTACCGGTAGTGGTTTGCAAAAAAATATTTTTAACCCAAATAGGTGGAATTAGAAAATCTCCCACAGCACACCAGACTGCGTTTCACAGCACACGCGGCACAGTGGTTGAAAAACACTGCTTTAAGGCATCCTGGAGACACCCTTGCTCCAAGCAGTGGCATCTTATTGACTATGTCATCATACGAGCCAGGGACAGTCGTGACGTGCACATCACAATACGCATGATTCATGCGGACAACTGCTGGCCAGATCATCACCTCATTCGTCCCACAATGTCCATCAAATTCAAGAGGAAGAGGAGGGTTCAAAAGAAGCATATCTGGCCAAAACTGAACCTGAAAATCCTGGATGACACTGCCACCCAGCAGCGACTTCACGCTTCTCTTGGGGAAAGCCTCCAACAGGAAAATCCTGATGACATCGAAGAGCACTGGAGTCTGCTCAAATTCACCATCCTTGATACCTGTAAAACCACGCTTGGGTACATGTCCAGAAACCATCAGGACTGGTTTGATGAGGACAACACAGAGATAGAACAGCTCATCTCGGAAAAAAAAAAGCCTTTCAAATCTGGCAAAATGATACGGCAAGTGAGGCAGAAAAAAATGGCCCATTCCAGAGCCAAGGCAGACGTCCAGAACCGGGTGAGAGAGTTTAAGAATACCTGGTGGACAAAAAAGGCACTGGAAATTCAGAGACTGGCAAACTCAGGTGACACCAGAGGCTTTTTCAATGTCACTAGGGTCATCTATGGCCACAGCCACAGCAGCGTATACCCCCTGCCCTCAAAGGAAATGAAAAATAAAAAGATTTTAAGTGCGCCTTATAGTCCGAAAAATATGGTACATTGAATGCTTAATGGCCAATGAGAATGGCAGATTAGATGATGTCATCACCCCACCCACCACAAATAGATTGCAGTCCTGTGGAAAAGAATGAGGACTCACCTCTAACTTGTTCATCTGCACATGATCAACAGGTTCCAATGTATCCCCGCAAGGGCCGACTTGGACGGAGTCGCTAGTGACCTGCTTCACTCCAGTCGATTGGATGTTTGGATTCGGAAGGCCGTTAGTGTTTGGCGGTGGGGTCGCGGGCCTACATGGCATGGCAGCGGACTGGCTCTGGGTTCCGGTCTGGTGATCCTGAGCTGAGGCAAAGTTGGGGGGTGAGGAGCGAGCTTTGGTCAGCTCCTGACAAGCAAAAGGCACTTGAGTGGTTCGGACAGTCTTCGGGTTGACAGACATTGTGGGGACCGGGACTTTGTCACAGGAAGGCCGGGGATCCCCGCCTCCCCAGGGGGGTGACTTGGCGGGCATGGCCGAGGCAGGGTCGCTTCTTCGATAAGACACTTGTTTCTGGGGTCGTCACCTCCAGTTGGATGAGAACTTCCTGATAGTTTGTGCTGACTGGCTTTGAGAAGAACCCTCAGCAACCATCACTGCTGGCCCGGCTAAAGTGTCGGCAAGGAGGTCTTGTGGTGAGCATAAGCACACAAGCAGGTACAGCTTTGACCCAAACAAATTTTGCCTGGGAGTATTAATTTGATGAGGTTTCTGACAATCCTTAACTCTTTCAACTAAACTCCAGGTAGACAAAGAAAAGCTTCAGGTTGCATAAAAATGTACATTGTAACTCCGCCGCCACTTCATAGGGGCCAGCAAACTGCAACAAAAAAAAACAGAGGCCTTATTAGTCAAACAAACAGAGTATTTCATGCATATCTCATTTATTTCGTGGTCCAGTTGGATAAATAAACGCCACACCTGGCTCAAATAGACCCTTTAAACCTCTCTAAAGAAAAAATACATAACATAGTGAATTCCGGACAATGAGCCGCTACTTTTTCCTCCACTTTAAACCCTGCCGCTTGCATTTAACGGCGGTGCTTTTTTCTTTTTCAAATAAAGTGTCGTTCAGTCTTCTAGCCAGCCATAGCATTTCTACTCGTATGGATTCTTCATCACTCCAAGCAATGTTTACAAATTTTACAATAGAACTAAAAAAATGTGTGCTTACTAAACCGTCCCATGTGTGATGTCTGCAGGAGTGTGTTTGTGCATATTTGTATGTGCTATCGTAATGTAATGAAGCCAGCATGGTTAGCATTAGCTAATATGCTAACACGTTTACGAGTGTCTGTGTTAGTATTATTAACTTACAATGGCATTTTTTGATATTGTTTCAATTTCACAAATTCTTCGGTAAATTCACCAAGATGTCACTGTGACGTTATTGAGTCTGTTTAGTTGATTGGAGAGCTAGCTTCCGCAGTTAGGGCGTCCATGACGATGACTTCTGTTTTGTTTGATCAGTCGTTTTACTGCCGTGTAAAAGACACCGTTTGGAAACAATTAAGGTATGTAAATAAACAATTACTAAATATTTATGTGTAAATAACTGTTTTTACAACGTATATATCTTCAGCCTATTGTCGGTGTGGCTAATATAAAAGTAAAATGTTTTCTTCTAAAATTTACTGGGTGCGGCTTATATCCCGGTGCGCTTTAAAGTACTACAGTACCAAAATAACTGCTGTCCGGTTATTATATTTTGTTTCATTAACACATTTATGAGTAGATTTTATTGCAATTGCAAGTCCAAGACATTATATGTTATTAGTGTATACAGTGGATTATGCTGTGTTGGTCATTTCAGTCCTACTGTCTCATGGTGTGCCCTACAATGTGTTCATACTGTAAGTACTGTACTAAGTAAGCACCAGGTGTTTTTAAATTGCAATGTGCATCTTAGTTGTGGTTTTCATGAACACATTTGGAGGTGTCGAAATCCATCCATCCATCCATTTTCTACCGCTTATTCCCTTTCGGGGTCGTGGGGGGCGCTGGCACCTATCTCAGCTACAATCGGCCGGAAGGCAGGGTACACCCTGGACAAGTCGCCACCTCGTCGCAGGGCCAACACAGATAGACAGACAACATTCACACTCACATTCACACACTAGGGCCAATTTAGTGTTGCCAATCAACCTATACCCAGGTGCATGTCTTTCGAAATTAAAAAGTAAAAATCGCTACTGCTAATCAGAATCATGTCAACAGCAAAGCCAACGTATATTAGCATCAACCTAGCACATTTGTGGAGAAGTGGAGCCTTGCTTACCATACGTTGGAGCGTTTCTTGAGTAAATGTCTTTGTTGCATTGAAAATTGCAACATTTCCTAGAGCAGGCGCGCCCAAACTTTTTTTTCTCCCAAGGACCAAAGTAAACATGTGCCAATGGGCCGCAGTGAGTGGACCAGTGGCCCGCCCACAGACGGACAAGAAGAAAACAAAAAGACGGATAAGAAGGAAAACAAAGAGTCAAAAACAAAGAAAAAGCCAAAGACAAAGAAGGAGTCAAAGACAAAAAAGGACTCAAAGAAAAAGAAGAGTCAAAGACAAAGAAGAAGACAAAAAAAGAACAGGTGGAAAAGGAGGAGAAGACCGGGGCACAGGTGGAAGTGGCCGTCTTTACGTCCCGCTCCCTCAAGGGTGGGGGTGGGGGGGTGGGCTCAGCCAGTCGGAGTCCTGGCTTGCGGTGGAGGATTGTGGGGAGGCGTGGCCGGCAGACTGACAGCGAGGCAGGGCACGCCGAGACCGACCCCGAGATGGCGGCGAGGAGGCGGGGCCGGAGGGAGACGGAGCACGCCGGGATCGTCACCAAGATAAATGTCAGGTGTGTGAATCGCCCACCTGTGCACAATTATATTATGTCCTCTTAACGGAATAAAAGAGCGGCAGCTGAGAACGACGAGAGAGAAGGAGGAGAAAACCCAACTCTTGCAGACTGAGAGCGACGGCAAACAAGAAGCAGACAAAGACCACAACTTGCTGCTGAAAAGCAGACGGCGAAGCGAGCAGAGGGAGGCGCAGCTAAAAAGTGACGCGACCGAAGATAAAGCCTTATTGAAATAATAAAGCAAAGTCACAATCTGCTTGACGTCATGTCAATCCCTGGTGGTCAGTGGAACTCGGACGGCAAGAGTGTCACAAATATGTATCCTCCTCCTTACTTCACGTGTGATGAATGAAATGGGTTCAAATTCACAAGTTTTGTTGTACAATATGCTACACGTGTACAGAATAAATGATGTGTGACATCATGCATAAAAGTATACTTTATTTTTTTTAATTATTGTAGTGGCGTTCTGTAAAAAAGTGCACTTTATTATTTAGTGTTGTTTTGATATGTCATCTTAGTAACATCATACTCTAAAGTGCACTCAAAGATTGTCTTATATAATGTCTCTGACAATCTTGCACTTTCTGTTTTGAAAAGACATGAATGATTGTGCCAATGCTTAATAACTGTTTAATAAATACAGTTTTGGTAATTTGACTTTGTTGTGATTTCCCTGCATGACATTTTTAAATTAGCATATATTAATGCAGGATGAACAAGAATGTTTTAATGTAGACAAATATAATCAGCATACTGGTGCGATTATATGCATCATGTGTTAATTCAAGACAAAGGCAAAATATCGAGATACATATCGTGTATCGTGACATGGCCTAAAAATATCGAGATGATGAAAAAAGGCCATTTGGTTGGCGGCCGAGAGTGGAGTCTTGGTTGCTTTGTTGGGTCTACTCCCGTCTCTGGCCATGCTCCCTCCACCCCAGCAGACAATGGCGTGGAACACCACAGAGTAGGGCTGCGAATCTTTGGGTGTCCCACGATTCGATTCAATATCGATTCTTGGGGTCGCGATTCGATTATAAATCGATTTTTTCCATTCAACACGATTCTCGATTTAAAAACGGTATTTTTCCGATTCAAAATGATTCTGTATTCATTCAATACATAGGATTTCAGCAGGATCTACCCCAGTCTGCTGACATGCTAACAGAGTAGTAGATTTAAAAAAAAAAAAGGTTCATTGTAAAGGACAATGTTTTATCAACTAATCCATCCATCCATCCATCCATCATCTTCCGCTTATCCGAGGTCGGGTCGCGGGGGCAGCAGCCTAAGCAGGGAAGCCCAGACTTCCCTATCTCCAGCCACTTTGTCTAGCTCTTCCCGGGGGATCCCGAGGCGTTCCCAGGCCAGCCGGGAGACATAGTCTTCCCAACGTGTCCTGGGTCTTCCCCGTGGCCTCCTACTAGCTGGACGTGCCCTAAACACATCCCTAGGGAGGCGTTCGGGTGGCATCCTGACCAGATGCCCGAACCACCTCATCTGGCTCCTCTCGATGTGGAGGAGCAGCGGCTTTACTTTGAGTTCCTCCCGGATGACAGAGCTTCTCACCCTATCTCTAAAGGAGAGACCTGCCACACGGCGGAGGAAACTCATTTCGGCTGCTTGTACTCGTGATCTTATCCTTTCGGTCATGACCCAAAGCTCATGACCATAGGTGAGGATGGGAACGTAGATCGACCGGTAAATTGAGAGCTTTGCCTTCCGGCTCAGCTCCTTCTTCACCACAACGGATCGATACAACGTCCGCATTACTGAAGATGCCGCACCGATCCGCCTGTCGATCTCACGATCCACTCTTCCCCCACTCGTGAACAAAACTCCTAGGTACTTGAACTCCTCCACTTGGGGCAGGGTCTCCTCCCCAACCCGGAGATGGCACTCCACCCTTTTCCGGGCGAGAACCATGGACTCGGACTTGGAGGTGCTGATTCTCATTCCGGTCGCTTCACAATCGGCTGCGAACCGATCCAGCGAGAGCTGAAGATCCCGGTCAGATGAAGCCATCAGGACCACATCATCTGCAAAAAGCAGTGACCTAATCCCGTGGCCACCAAACCGGATCCCCTCAACGCCTTGGCTGCGCCTAGAAATTCTGTCCATAAAAGTTATGAACAGAATTTGTGACAAAGGACAGCCTTGGCGGAGTCCAACCCTCACTGGAAACGTGTCCGACTTACTGCCAGCAATGCGGACCAAGCTCTTACACTGATCATACAGGGAGCGGACTGCCACAATAAGACAGTCCGGTAACCGATACTCTCTGAGCACTCCCCACAGGACTTCCCGAGGGACACGGTCGAATGCCTTCTCCAAGTCCACAAAGCACATGTAGACTGGTTGGGCAAACTCCTATGCACCCTCAAGAACCCTGCCAAGAGTATAGAGCTGGTCCACAGTTCCACGACCAGGACGAAAACCACACATTTCCTCCTGAATCCGAGGTTCGACTATCCGGCGAAGCCTCCTTTTCAGTACACCTGAATAAACCTTACCGGGAAGGCTGAGGAGTGTGATCCCACGATAGTTGGAACACACCCTCCGGTCCCCCTTCTTAAAAAAAGGGACCACCACCCCGGTCTGCCAATCCAGAGGTACCGCCCCCGATGTCCACGCGATGCTGCAGAGTCTTGTCAACCAAGACAGCCCCACAGCATCCAGAGCCTTAAGGAACTCCGGGCGGATCTCATCCACCCCCGGGGCCTTGCCGCCGAGGAGCTTTTTAACTACCTCAGCGACCTCAGCCCCAGAAATAGGAGAGTCCACTACAGATTCCCCAGGCACCGCTTCCTCAAAGGAAGACGTGTTGGTGGGATTGAGGAGGTCTTCGAAGTATTCCCTCCACCGATCCACAACATCCGCAGTCGAAGTCAGCAGAACACCATCCGCACCATACACGGTGTTGATAGTGCACTGCTTCCCCTTCCTGAGGCGGCGTATGGTGGTCCAGAAATGCTTCGAAGCCGTCCGGAAGTCGTTTTCCATGGCTTCCCCGAACTCTTCCCATGTCCGAGTTTTTGCCTCCGCGACTGCTAAAGCTGCACACCGCTTGGCCCGTCGGTACCCGTCCACTGCCTCCGGAGTCCTATGAGCCAAAAGAACCCGATAGGACTCCTTCTTCAGCTTGACGGCATCCCTCACTGCTGGTGTCCACCAACGGGTTCTGGGATTACCGCCACGACAGGCACCAACAACCTTGCGGCCACAGCTCCAATCAGCCGCCTCGACAATAGAGGTTCGGAACATGGTCCACTCGGACTCAATGTCCCGCACCTCCCTCGTGACATGTTCAAAGTTCTCCCGGAGGTGTGAATTGAAACTCTCTCTGACAGGAGACTCTGCCAGACGTTCCCAGCAGACCCTCACAATGCGTTTGGGCCTGTCAGGTCTGTCCGGCATCCTCCCCCACCATCGCAGCCAACTCACCACCAGGTGGTGATTGGTAGAAAGCTCCGCCCCTCTCTTCACCCGGGTGTCCAAAACATAAGGCCGCAAATCCGATGACACAACTACAGAGTCGATCATGGAACTGCGGCCTAGGGTGTCCTGGTGCCAAGTGCACATATGGACACCCTTATGTTTGAACATGGTGTTCGTTATGGACAATCCGTGACGAGCACAAAAGTCCAATAACAAAACACCACTCGGGTTTAGATCCGGGCGACCATTCTTCCCAATCACGCCTCTCCAGGTTTCACTGTCGTTGCCAACATGAGCGTTGAAGTCCCCCAGTAGGACAAGGGAATCACCCGGGGGAGCACTTTCCAGTACTCCCTCGAGCGTTCCCAAAAAGGGTGGGTATTCTGAACTGCTGTTTGGTGCGTAAGCACAAACAACAGTCAGGACCCGTCCCCCCACCCGAAGGCGAAGGGAAGCTACCCTCTCGTCCACTGGGTTGAACTCAAACGTGCAGACTTTGAGCCGGGGGGAAACGAGAATTGCCACCCCAGCCCGTCGCCTCTCACTGCCGGCAACGCCAGAGTGGAAGAGGGTCCAGTCCCTCTCGAGAGAACTGGTTCCAGAGCCCTTGCTGTGCGTCGAGGTGAGTCCGACTATATCCAGCCGGAACTTCTCTACCTCGCGGACTAGCTCAGGCTCTTTCCCCCCCAGTGAGGTGACGTTCCACGTCCCAAGAGCTAGCTTCTGTAGCCGAGGATCGGACCGCCAAGTGCCCTGCCTTCGGCTGCCGCCCAGCTCACAATGCACCCGACCTCTATGGCCCCTCCTATGAGTGGTGAGCCCATTGGAGGGATGACCCACGTTGCCTCTTCGGGCTGTGCCCCAACTCCGGGCATGGCTCCAGAGCGGGGCCCCGGTGACCCGCGTCCGGGCGAGGGAGATCTGAGTTCATTTTGTTGTAATTCCATGGAAGTCTTTGAGCTGCTCTTTGTCTGATCACTCACCTAGGACCTGTTTGTCTTGGGAGACCCTACCAGGGGGCATGAAAGCCCCCAGACAACATAGCTCCTAGGATCATGGGGACACGCAAACTCCTCTACCACGGTAAGGTAGCAACTAATTGCAATAATGTCAATTTGTTTTAACTATTAAACAAACCAAAAATATGACTTATTTTATTTTTGTGAAAACATTGGACACAGTGTGTTGTCAAGCTTATAAGCCACTGTGACACTATTGTTCTTTTTTTATAAATGTCAAATGCTAATGTCAATGAGGGATTTTTAATCACTGCTATGCTGAAATTATAACTAATATTGATACTGTTGTTGATAATATTCATTTTTGTTTCACTACTTTTTGTTTGTTTTGTGTCGTGTTTGTGTCTCCTCAATTGCTCTGTTTATTGCAGTTCTGAGTGTTGATGGGTCAGGTTTGGTTTTGGAATTGGATTACATTGTTATGGTATTGCTGTGTATTGTTTTGTTAGATTGATAAAAAAAAATCGATTTTTAACGTGAGAATCGCGATTCACATTCAAATCGATTTTTAACCACACTCCTACCGCAGAGTATATGTTTCTTTTACTTTTTATTCATAGCTGCATGAAGAAAGGGCTGGTTGCATCATCTCTGCTCTTTTAAAATCTTTAATGTCCTTTGTCTTCTTGGATGTTTGACGTTTCCCTCGATGTGTGCTATGGCTATGAGGTTTTTTTCCCATTGGCCTCAGTCTGGACCCCCTCTGCAGGGACCCAGGCTTAGACCGATGTTTTTATTTTATTTTTCTCTCCCATTCCCCCCACTTGTTTACCTGTATATATCTCATCTTTTTCGCAAGGGGCGCTGCAAGTTGGCAGACCCGTGAGCGATCCTGTCCTGTCTCACTGTAATGTTTATCTGACCTTGAATGGGATTGTGCTGAAAATTTTATTTTCCCCTCGGGGATTAATAAAGTATATCTGATTCCGATATCCACCCAACCATTTTCTACCGTTTGACATTTTCGGGATCGCGGGGTGCTGGAGCTTTTCTGAGCTGCATTCGGGCAGAAGGCAGTTTACACCCTGGAGAAGTCGCCACCTCATCGCAGGGCCAACACAGACAAACAACATTCACACACTAGGGCCCCGTATCGCCCAGCCCTAATCTGAAGTTATCTCTATTTGTAAACAATCATGCCAGGATTTTACAAGTCCCGCCCGCTTGAGAATAGATGTGTATAGTTAGTGTATAATGTATAGTTTGACACCCCTGTTCTAACCGAACATCTCATTTTTAATGTCCGGCCCCTGGGACCTAGGGTTCTTCAAACTTCAGCCTTCTTCATTATGTAGTTGAATAGCCCCCCAACACACATCACTATTTAACATTTTTGGACAACCCACCTCTGGAGTTTAGTGATGAAACTCGGGTCATTTGGACTACATTTCGTGAACACAACGTTTCGAAGACAAGTAGCTTTGCTGTTGTCCATAATGAGAAACTAACGAACACAACAGTGTACCCCTTATTAAACGCTAGAAGACCGTTCTGTTGATTGAAAATGAAACGCAAGCGAAATAAATACAAGCCGCCATGTTGTTGTTGATGTCGTAAAAGTTCCAGTGACAGGTGACAAAGTTTTTTAACGTGTCGGTGACGTCATCGTTTTAGTCAGCTCGGCTTCAGGCCGGTTTCCTTACTTTTTGACTCTTCAAAGACAACTAAAGTGAGAACCTTACATGGCGTCGGTCTGACAGAAATTATGTTTTATTGGACATTTGAGAACTCTTGTCAATAAGCAAGCTAGCGTTCCACTAGCTCCCATGCTCGTCTATTCGAGCAGCGTGACGCCATAGCAACCAGGACTCCCGCGTAAGAAATACCTTTTTTTTCTTTTTTTAGAATAAATGTTGCTCAAATGTAGACGACTTACCTCCTCGGTTTCTCCGGATGAGAGGAGCGGCGCTGCTCCCAGGTTTCACTCCAACTTGTCTTTTTCTCCGCGGAGCGACTCGCTCACATGGTGGCGAAGTATGGCCGTACGCCACCACAACAGAGTGACGCATCACCGCCGAAGATCGTCTGCTCGGTTATGCTTCGCCTCACGTCTGGGATAGAGTGCCCTCCAGTGGCTCCTGGGGTCATTGCAGCTTCAAACTGTCACGGTTTGCGTTTATTCCGAACAATGTAGTTGTAGTTTTAGTTTCTTTATCTAAAAAAAGAGACATGTCGTTAAAGATGTTGGTTAAACAAATAAATAGAATGCAGAACTGGAAGTATACTGACTGATTTGTTTCCCCCTGCGTACAGTAATAAACACTAATTTGTTTCATCTTTGAATTAAAATTATCTGATGAGGAATGGACAAAAATGACCGAGTAGTTTAAAAAGCATGCATTAAATATAAATATTTTTTGTAATGACAGCAAAAAATGTGACGGTTAACTTGTAGTTAAAAGGTTTTACCGCTAGAGGGCTGTCGAGAGACAGCGCCCCCGTCACTTTATCTTATGCTTGTGTCCCACTTCTCAATGTTTTCTGAATGATTTGCTTAATTTGCTAACACATTTGATAAATGTCCTTTTTCTGTCACGTATTCATCACATTTTACCAAACTTATAATCCCTTTGCCATATTTCTCTTTAGTCCAGCAGCAGTAGTCTGGACACTAAAGCAGTAGAACAGCATGTTGTCCACTATCCAATAACTGCACTTATCAGCACGTTTCCAGTATTTTACTTACATTAAGTACATTCAAGTACTGCAATAATATCGTAATAATAAAAAAAGGCGGTAATAATGGTGTACTTGTGTTGTATGTTCTTATTTGATGTCAAGCCATTTATCACCATATTTCTGTTTGTTCCACTCCTGAACAGAACTTTTATTGTATATTTAAGATTGTTAATATATATATATATATATATATATATATATATATATATATATATATATATATATATATATATATATATATATATATATATATATATATATGTGTGTATTCTTTTTTTATTTTTTTTTATTTTTTTAAATGAAATGTTTTTCAATACATTGATATTTAAAATATGATCATTTGTATTTACATAATTTATAGGATTCATTCTTTAAATTAAGAAATTTTGAAAAATTTGCAAATTTAAAAATATATATATATTTCCAAATTTGCCTTGTCTTTTTTTATGTAAAGTAAAATGATGCTTCACTGTAAAAAAAAAAATATATAAAAAATCTGGAGATTTTACGTTAATAAAATGATATGAAAAAAAAAATATATATATATATATATATATATATATATATATATATTTGTATGTATATTATTTTTTTAATTATTTATCATACTGTATGTTTTTACTTGATGTCAAGCCATTTAGCACCATATATCTGTTTGTTCCACTCCTAAACAGAACTTTTATTGTATATTTAAAATTGTTAAAATTATATGAATATATATATATATATATATATATGTATATATATATGTATATATATATATATATATATATATATATATATGTATATATATACATATATATATGTATATATATACATATATATATGTATATTCTTTTTTTATTTTTTTAAATGAAATGTTTTTCAATACATTGATATTTAGAATATGATAATTTGTATTTACATAATTTATAGGATTCATTCTTTAAATTTAGAAATTTTGAAAAATTTGCTAATTAAAAATATATATATATTTCCAAATTTGCCTTGTCTTTTTTTATGTAAAGTAAAATCATGCTTCACTGTAAAAAAATAAATATATAAAAAAATCTGGAGAGTTTACATTAATACAGTAGCAGGTCATCCACCAGAATGTTACTGTCAATTTTACAATACAATTCTGGTGACTTCCAGATAGAAGTCGGGTGCTTTGTCAGCAGGCGTTCCGATATAGGCTGCAGTTCAATGATCGGCTTAGTGTTGTGGTTGTATCATCGGATGTGCGGACTTATGTTTTGGAGATTTGGGTGAAGAGAGGGGCGTAGCTTTCAACCGATCACCGCCTGGTAGTGAGTTGGCTCCGATGGTGGGGGAGGATGCCGTACAGACCTGGAAGGCCCATGCGTATAGTGAGGGTTTGCTGGGAACGTTCGGTAGAGTCTCCCATCAGAGAGAGTTTCAATGCCCACCTTCGGGGGAACTTCGAACCTGGTATAGGATTTAGGCGCTGGATATTGAGTCCCAGAGGACCATATGCTGTTACTCTATTGTTGAGGTAGCTGATCAAAGATGTGGCCGCAAGGCGGTCAGTAACTGCCGTTGCGGATTCCCAGAACCTGCTGGTGGACGCCAGGGGTAAGAAATGCTGTCAAGCGGAAGAAGGAGTCCTATCGGCTCATGGGACTCCGGAAGCAGTGGACAGGTACTGACAGGCCAAGCGGTGTGCTACTTTGGCAGTTGTAGAGGTAAAAACTCTGACATTGGAGGAGTTCGGAGAAGCCATTAGGAGAATGACTTCCAGACGGCTTTAAAGCGATTCTGGACCACCATTCGCCACCTCTGAAGTGCGAAGCAGTGCACTGTCAACACCGTGTAAGGTGAGGACGGTGTGCTGCTGATGTCGACTGGGAATGTTGTGGCTTGGTGGAAGCAATACTTCGAAGACCTCCTCAAATCCACCTATTTGTCTTCCAATGAGGAAGCAGTGCTTGGGAAATCTGTGGTGGGCTCTCCTATTTCTGGGGCTGAGGTTGCCAAGGTAGTTAAGAAGCTCGTCTGTGGCAAGGCAACACAAACACAACGTTGAAACAACATGCTTTTTGACAATGCTTATTCTATGTCAGGTTCTAATGTTGATTTAACCATTGAATTTTTGTTCATTTCCTAACAAACAACGTGGATCAAACATCAATGTTATCTCACTTTACAAACACAACTCTTTTTCTGTGTTGTTTTAGTCCGTTTTAGTCAGTTTTAAAGGACAAGTACGTATAATCAACGTCGTATCGATGTCTTGCAGAGAATTTAAGTCCCTACCTTTAGTCAAAAGTGATTTATGACCCCCCATAAAACAATGATTTATGACCCTCAAGGTCAAAGGTCAATGATTTATGAGGGGTCAAGTTCAAAGGTTAATGATTTATGAGGGGTCAAGGTTAAAGGTCAAAGTCAAAGGTCAAAGTCAAAGGTCAGGTTCAAATGTCAAGGTCAAGTGGGTGTGGCTTACCCGGAAGAGGGTGGAGTTAAGACCTGCGGTGGGAGTGGTTAAACCAGGAAGAGGGTGGAGTTTTAAACAGAAAGAGGGCAGAGTTAAGACCTGCGGTGGGAGTGGTTAAACCAGGAAGAGGGTGGAGTTAAGACCTGACAGGGAACAGAGGAGGGTTCAGTTTTTTTAAGAAAGCAATGTCATCTGAGCAGCATGTGACCATATATTTGATAGTTTAAATGTTTACGATCGTTTGAAACAACTTCCAGATTTCGATGTATTGATGGTTGGGAATGTTACGTGTGGAGATGTGGACACGCACGCACTTCACACACACACACACACACACACACACACACACACACACACACACACACACACACACACACACACACACACACGCAGAGGAGGTGGAGCTTTATACGTTAGCGTAAAGACTTTGTTCGATTCGGTCATGATTAGTGAAACGCCTGTGTCGATTTATAAAAATAATAAAACTTACATTGACGCTCCGCAAAAAAGTCGAGTGTTTCTAAATCGTATTCAGTTTTCAGCTAAAAGAAAGAAGAGACGGAAGCCCTTTCTCGATATTTTCATCGTTATCTACCGTGGATTGGGAAGTTTTTGGTGGACACGCACACACGCACACACACGCACACACACACACACTTCACACACACACACACACACACACACACACACACACACACACACACACACACACACACACACACACACACACACACACGCACGCACACACGCACACACACACACACACACACACACACACACACACGCACACACACACACACACACACACATTCGTACGCACTGAAACAACTTCCGTACCTCACGAAAACATATTTAAACAGATGGAAAAAACTATCGCAGAACACAGTGTCACGTAGCAACTGGTCTTTACGGTCGTTTGAATCAACAGGTCAGTTTGGGGGACAAAAGGAGGGTTCAGTTTTTACTGACTTCCCATCTGACAGTTTAAATGTTTATGACCGTTTGAATCAACAGGACACGCACGCACACACACACACACGCACGCACACACACACACACACACACACACACATACACACACACACACACGCACACACACACACACACACACACACACACACACACCATTACCTCTGCTTTACCATGTTATTAGACATTGGTTTAACTCCATTTAAGCATTTAAACGTTAAAAGCATTACACTTGTACGACGATGTAATACCTTTTTTTTTTTTTAACAGCCGATGACGACGAAGTGAAAGACGATGAACTTTGCTTAAACGGTCTTACAAAGTTGGAAGATGATTTTCGAGGTGTGTTTAAACCTTCAAATTATTTAATATTATGTGTATTCATTATTTAGTTTCATAGAGGATTTGCCGTAAGATCCTAACGCGATCGTTTTAACACAATCGCAGTCTGGTGAGTCAAATGATTCTCATTTTACAAGAAAAAAAACATGCGGTATACGATACATATATACATATATTTACTTACAGATTTTCCGTTTACATCTCTTGCTCACTGGTCTCCCTTAAAGCTGGCGGGTCCGTCAACGGCCGTTCCAGGCAGAGGAGAAGGCTTGATTGCGCCAAAGACTCCAGACATCGAATCCTTGCTCCGAGGGGAAATCATCGAAAACGACGGTGAATGTCCGACAGGCACCCGCTGTAAGTTTTTCTCGTTTTCTGTAAGCTTTTTAAGATTCTCAGGAGCTTTAAAGAGCTCCTCTCATTCCAATGTCTTTCGCTCAAATGAATTTCGCGCCTAAGGGGAATGGGCGGGGACTGATTCCGGAGGTGGGCGGTTGTTTCCGCCAAGCAACCTTCTGGTTGAAATGGAGTGTGGATCAAGATGGATCCCTACTCTATATTCTTTTATTTAACCCAATGTTTTTTAAATACGTGTATAATGCTTTATATCCTATGGGTTGTGAATTCCATCCTACAATATCTTCCAAGGAACCCAAAGAAATGTTACCACACCTCCCGCTTTATTTATTCTATAGATTGCCTGAACTATTTCATAAACTAAATCTTGTCTTGTTTCTGATGCTATGTTTTTTATGCTCATCAATGCACTGTTGGACTGCGAGCACACAACTACTTTCCTTGCTTTGTTTTCCTCTATCCAGTTAACTGCCATATAAATTGCTACCAATTCCCCCGTAAAAACAGATAGTTTATCACTGATTATTTTATTTAATACTATGTTTCCTTGTGGGATAACTGCTACAGCTCTTACCTTTATTTTTTTTTATATAGTTTTTGATGCATCCGTATATATCATATCTCAATCCATTTTTCTATCCGGTAACTATTTAAATTTCTATTCTTTAGTAATTGCATGTTTTCTTTTGGGTTATCAAACATCCACGGTGGTATTGCAGGCATTGGTACCGTAGGACTAACTTTAATATTGTCAATTTTAACTTTATTACATATGTCTCCTATAATCCACCCAAAACTATTCTTTTTTGTTTTCTCTTTTTCTTGGCAGATTGGTAGCACTGGACAAGTCGGATATCCTTGCTTGGATCCTTTTAAAGTTGCCCGATAAACTGCTGAGAGTTGATCTCTCCTCTTGTCCAAAGGTTTTTCGTTCATTTTTACTTGTAATACTGGCACTAGGGTTGATGTAGTAGCTCCACAACATAACCTTAAAGCCTGTGACTGGATCCGGTCTATTTTCCCAAGTCATGTTTTTGAAGCAGATTGGTAAATAATGCATCCGTAATCAATAACAGATGGAATTAAAGTTATAAATATATACATGTATTGTTTTCAACGTTAACCTATCAGCCCCCCAATCATTACCCCTCAAAGACCTCATTATATTTAACACCTTTTTACTTTTTCCCCTATTTTTTTATTTTCCGGAAGGAACACTCCTGAAGGAATAAATAAAGTACTATCTAATCTAATCTAATCAAATCTATTTTGCTGATGTGGGTTGACTAGTTCATATTTTTATCAAACCATATTCCTAAATATTTAAATACTTGTACCTCTTCTATATTTTCACCTTAGAGTTTTTATTTGGAGCTTGTTTTGTACTTTTGTCTTTGTAAAATGTATGACTTTTGTCTTTCCAACAGAGAATCTTAAACCTCAAGCCGTTCCCCAGTCTTGAACATTATTTACCACTTTGTTAGTTTTTTGATTATTTCTTTTGACTCTAAATAATATACTAGTCTTTCATTAATCTTTTTTTTTTTCCATTACTTTTCCCCAAATTTATAATTTCCTGCCTCTTCCGGGTCTTACCCTGACTTGCATATTGGAATTGTTACCGCTAATTTTCCCCTCTGCCGGTCATTCTCCTTCTTCATATATCCTGTCATATCATTTCAAGACCACTTCTTTGACGATGCCACCTAAGTTTTTGATCATTTGATAACCCGCTAGGTCTTTCCCCGGTGACGTATTTTTAACCTTTTTCAAAATTCGAACCATTTCATTCAAAGAAAATGTCATATCCATAGTGTTGGTAAAGCTATTAACGTTGTCTTCCATCATTTCCCCAATATTTAAACTCATTGTTTTTTCCCTCTTTTGTTTTTCCACATTTCTCAAATTATCATTACTGTGCACTTTAACACATTTTTTTTGCTAAAGGTTCTGCTGTTTCTTTACCCGTGACTACATCTTCTTTAATAAATGTGGCACATCATCCTCTTTACCCTTCATTCCTATCTTTACGAATCGTTATATATCCTTTTATTATAAAGTTTAATTTTGGCTTCAACCCTGTTTCTTGAATACAAATTATACGTGGTTTAGTTTTCATATTTTTAATATATCCCTTTAATTCATGTTCGGTTGCTATCAAACTTCTGGCATTCCACCGGACCATTAACAGGGTGTTGGAATGTGGTAACATGACTCCGTCACGTCTACTCTCCGTAGTACAGCTTGCACCCGGTACCAAGATAGTTCTTTCAACAACTTTGATGCTGCTTTGACAATTATTTTGATCTTCTCAGTCTTATTTTTACTTTCATTTTGTATCAAAGCTGAGTTGTGCTCTCTGGTTTATTTTGCAAATGAACCGACAGAACATGATCATGTACAAGACTCGCCTACCCACAATGCACTGCAGCCCAACGCTCCTGGTCGGATGTTTTTTTCGGGGTTCATGGAGAGATGCGGTAAAGAGTGGTAGCCAAGACACACGGTCACACACGGTCACACACGGTCACACACGGTCACACACGGTCACACTCGGCAATTATTTTGACCTGGGGAGCAGATATAGAGGAAAAAATGTGTCTGGGGGGCCGGGATATCTGATTTTCAGGTACAAAAAACTTCACAATGACACAAAATAAACACAACAGTTAAACCTCACACTAAAATCAAGACATTGACTTGTACGTTCAAAAGACAGAATAGAACAAGTCAAGACATGCAATGCCATCTACAAAATGTTATGTAAATGTTAGTCATTACACACGCGGCTATGGTTTTGATGTATTTGTTACAGACATGTTTACGTCAAGTAACATCACATGGTTCCATTTGCACCTTTCAACAAATCTGAAAAGGAATATTAAGAAGTAAAACTTATATTTAATCCTACCTCTTCTCCGAGCACACGGTGACTGTACATACGGGTCGAAAAATGTTGACCTAATTCAGCATTTCTCAAAGTGTGGGGAATAGAGACATGACAGGTGGGGCGCGAGGAAAGGGAGGACATTTTTTTATTTTTGATTTTTTTTTACTATGCTTTCATTTTCTATACACACTGTAAATCACTTTGTGATTCTGTCTGTGAAATCCGCCGTATAAATAAATGTAAATTACTTATTTTTCCTGTAGGCTTTAAATTTCTCGGCAGGAGCGAAAGTTTGACAGACATAGCAACAGTAACTTTTGCAGGCAGGGCTAAGAGGAACAAACTTTCGCGCGGATGGGTAGCAGGCTAATGTGCGGACCACAATTATACAAAATGGATACATTTGCAACTCGCACCTCAAAGGTCTGCGGAGAAACAAAAATATGACGGGTCTAATCAACCAAAAAGTCAACCTAAAAGAAAATATGGCGAAGGGTATCTTGCTCTTGGATTCACGGCAGCGGAGGTGGGGGCAGAGGAGAGACCCCTGTGTGTTCTTTGTCTAAAACGGCTAGCAGCAGACAGCATCAGGCCCAACAAAGTAAAGAGACAACTCGAGACCACACATGATGTCCAATAAATTGTTTTGTTGGGGCGATGGGGGTAGGTGGGCCTTGAGTCTAAAGTGCTGATGACAAAAAAAAAAAAAGTTTGAGAAGCCCTGACCTAATTGTACGGATCTCACTTTAAACGGCAAACCGATCATTTAAATGTTTTCACTTTGAATATGAAACGAGGAGTAAAATGTACAATGTACAATATTATCAATTATTTCACAAGGACATGTTTTAAGGATATTGTACAGTATAATTAAATCTAAAATGAATGTGATCACTTTCAGGATCATTTTATTTTTAGCCAGTAAACAACTGTTATGTACTTTTGAATCGGGTTTTCAAAAAAAAAAAAAAAGGGAGGGACAATCAAGGATCAACAATGGCACGACTTTCACTAACTTGCGTGAGGTCAAAAGACAAGAGATTTTAGACCAATGCTGCTTTGGATCTGTTCCTGCTAAACTAGTAAGTGACTTTCAATGCTCAAATCAGAATAATAATACTAATTTTAGCTACTGGAAATTTGTGTGGTGGCAATAAATACCCACCAGCGCGATACTTTGCAGTTCCACACTGACCAACCACGCAACAAACTCAAAAGAACTGTACAAGGAAAAAACAATGCAGTGACTTCAAACTGCAAATATAAGGTTTGAGTAAAATATGTAGGTTGGTGTGAATGTTGTCCGTCTATCTATGTTGACCCTGCAATGAGGGGGCGACTTGTCCAGGGTGTACACCTCCTTCCACCCGATTGTAGCTGAGATAGGCGCCAGCGACCCCCACGTCCCCAAAAGGGAATAAGTGGTAGAAAACGAATGTAGGTTCCTACTGTGGAAAGTTCAGTAATACAGAATCATTGTGGCATTATCGTGTCAGTTGGACGCTATATGCGCTAGTCCTCATGGTAAATGTGGTTTTCCTTTTGGGAAAACGCCATCGCTTTGGTTCACTGGTGCGGCCAATATAAACCAAAACTGAAAGTTCTTAAGTGGGGGTTTAAGTAGAGTTTATAAATCTTGTATCTGTGCCACATATAGCCTTATTTCAGTGTCAACAGTCTCCAGCTTACTTGCTACACATGTTTTGGCTCTGCCCATCCCTGTGCAGTTATTGGACCGATATTTTTAATACTTTGTCTGTTGTTGTAATTACCTACTAGGCCTTCTTTGCCTTTATTTGTTGTTGTATCTTTATGTTAGCAATTGGGACTTTTTGAATGAAATTGTCTGTGGCTCCATGTTAACGAAGTTGCCTGTACTATTTGACTGATGCATTTTATTGATTGATTTATTAGCAGTAATTGCACAAAGGCATTCTTCTTCTTTTAGTTTTCTGACAGCACGTAGGCGTTCGCATCAACTTTCGTCTTTTTAACAAATGGGTAAAGGGGGGATGATGTATGCCGTAAAACTAGTTGGCACATTTAATATTTAATAATAATGAATATTGTAAAATTCTATAATTTTTGTTATTTAAAGGGGAAAACCCGATTCAAAAGTACATAACAGTTGTTTACTGGCTAAAAATAAAATGATCCTGAAAGTGATCACATTCATTTTAGATTTAATGATACTGTACAATATCCTTAAAACATGTCCTTGTGAAATAATTGATAATATTGTACATTGTACATTTTACTCCTCGTTTCATATTCAAAGTGAAAACATTTAAATGATCGGTTTGCCGTTTAAAGTGAGATCCGTACAATTAGGTCAGGGCTTCTCAAACTTTTTTTTTTTTTCTGTCATCACCACTTTAGACTCAAGGCCCACCTACCCCCATCGCCCCAACAAAACAATTTATTGGACATCATGTGTGGTCTCGAGTTGTCTCTTTACTTTGTTGGGCCTGATGCTGTTTGCTGCTAGCCGTTTTAGACAAAGAACACACAGGGGTCTCTCCTCTGCCCCCACCTCCGCTGCCGTGAATCCAAGAGCAAGATACCCTTCGCCATATTTTCTTTTAGGTTGACTTTTTGGTTGATTAGACCCGTCATATTTTTGTTTCTCCGCAGACCTTTGAGGTGCGAGTTGCAAATGTATCCATTTTGTGTAATTGTGGTTCGCACATTAGCCTGCTACCCATCCGCGCGAAAGTTTGTTCCTCTTAGACCTGCCTGCAAAAGTTACTGTTGCTATGTCTGTCAAACTTTCGCTCCTGCCGAGAAATTTAAAGCCTACAGGAAAAATAAGTAATTTACATTTATTTATACGGCGGATTTCACAGACAGAATCACAAAGTGATTTACAGTGTGTATAGAAAATGAAAGCATAGTAAAAAAAAAAAAAAAAATAAAAATAAAAAAAAAAAAAATAAAAAAAATAAAAAATAAAAAATTTCCTCCCTTTCCTCGCGCCCCACCTGTCATGTCTCTATTCCCCACACTTTGAGAAATGCTGAATTAGGTCAACATTTTTCGACCCGTATGTACGGTCACCGTGTGCTCGGAGAAGAGGTAGGATTAAATATAAGTTTTACTTCTTAATATTCCTTTTCAGATTTGTTGAAAGGTGCAAATGGAACCATGTGATCTTACTTGACGTAAACATGTCTGCAACAAATACATCAAAACCATAGCCGCGTGTGTAATGACTAACATTTACATAACATTTTGTAGATGGCATTGCATGTCTTGACTTGTTCTATTCTGTCTTTTGAACGTACAAGTCAATGTCTTGTTTTTAGTGTGAGGTTTAACTGTTGTGTTTATTTTGTGTCATTGTGAAGTTTTTTGTACCTGAAAATCAGATATCCCGGCCCCCCAGACAAATTTTTTTTCCTCTATATCTGCTCCCCAGGTCAAAATAATTGCCGAGTGTGACCGTGTGTGACCGTGTGTGACCGTGTGTGACCGTGTGTCTTGGCTACCACTCTTTACCGCATCTCTCCATGAACCCCGAAAAAAACATCCGACCAGGAGCGTTGGGTTGCAGTGCATTGTGGGTAGGCGAGTCTTGTACATGATCATGTTCTGTCGGTTCATTTGCAAAATAAACCAGAGAGCACAACTCAGCTTTGATACAAAATGAAAGTAAAAATAAGACTGAGAAGATCAAAATAATTGTCAAAGCAGCATCAAAGTTGTTGAAAGAACTATCTTGGTACCGGGTGCAAGCTGTACTACGGAGAGTAGACGTGACGGAGTCATGTTACCACATTCCAACACCCTGTTAATGGTCCGGTGGAATGCCAGAAGTTTGATAGCAACCGAACATGAATTAAAGGGATATATTAAAAATATGAAAACTAAACCACGTATAATTTGTATTCAAGAAACAGGGCTGAAGCCAAAATTAAACTTTATAATAAAAGGATATATAACGATTCGTAAAGATAGGAATGAAGGGTAAAGAGGATGATGTGCCACATTTATTAAAGAAGATGTAGTCACGGGTAAAGAAACAGCAGAACCTTTAGCAAAAAAAAATGTGTTAAAGTGCACAGTAATGATAATTTGAGAAATGTGGAAAAACAAAAGAGAGAAAAAACAATGAGTTTAAATATTGGGGAAATGATGGAAGACAACGATAATAGCTTTACCAACACTATGGATATGACATTTTCTTTGAATGAAATGGTTCGAATTTTGAAAAAGGTTAAAAATACGTCACCGGGGAAAGACCTAGCGGGTTATCAAATGATCAAAAACTTAGGTAGCATCGTCAAAGAAGTGGTCTTGAAATGATATGACAGGATATATGAAGAAGGAGAATGACCGGCAGAGGGGAAAATTAGCGGTAACAATTCCAATATGCAAGTCAGGGTAAGACCCGGAAGAGGCAGGAAATTATAAATTTGGGGAAAAGTAATGGAAAAAAAAAAAAAGATTAATGAAAGACTAGTATATTATTTAGAGTCAAAAGAAATAATCAAAAAACTAACAAAGTGGTAAATAATGTTCAAGACTGGGGAACGGTTTGAGGTTTAAGATTCTCTGTTGGAAAGACAAAAGTCATACATTTTACAAAGACAAAAGTACAAAACAAGCTCCAAATAAAAACTCTAAGGTGAAAATATAGAAGAGGTACAAGTATTTAAATATTTAGGAATATGGTTTGATAAAAATATGAACTAGTCAACCCACATCAGCAAAATAGATTTGATTAGATTAGATTAGATAGTACTTTATTTATTCCTTCAGGAGTGTTCCTTCCAGAAAATAAAAAAATAGGGGAAAAAGTAAAAAGGTGTTAAATATAATGAGGTCTTTGAGGGGTAATGATTGGGGGGCTGATAGGTTAACGTTGAAAACAATACATGTATATATTTATAACTTTAATTCCATCTGTTATTGATTACGGATGCATTATTTACCAATCTGCTTCAAAAACATGACTTGGGAAAATAGACCGGATCCAGTCACAGGCTTTAAGGTTATGTTGTGGAGCTACTACATCAACCCTAGTGCCAGTATTACAAGTAAAAATGAACGAAAAACCTTTGGACAAGAGGAGAGATCAACTCTCAGCAGTTTATCGGGCAACTTTAAAAGGATCCAAGCAAGGATATCCGACTTGTCCAGTGCTACCAATCTGCCAAGAAAAAGAGAAAACAAAAAAGAATAGTTTTGGGTGGATTATAGGAGACATATGTAATAAAGTTAAAATTGACAATATTAAAGTTAGTCCTACAGTACCAATGCCTGCAATACCACCGTGGATGTTTGATAACCCAAAAGAAAACATGCAATTACTAAAGAATAGAAATTTAAATAGTTACCGGATAGAAAAATGGATTGAGATATGATATATACGGATGCATCAAAAACTATATAAAAAAAAATAAAGGTAAGAGCTGTAGCAGTTATCCCACAAGGAAACATAGTATTAAATAAAATAATCAGTGATAAACTATCTGTTTTTACGGGGGAATTGGTAGCAATTTATATGGCAGTTAACTGGATAGAGGAAAACAAAGCAAGGAAAGTAGTTGTGTGCTCGCAGTCCAACAGTGCATTGATGAGCATAAAAAACATAGCATCAGAAACAAGACAAGATTTAGTTTATGAAATAGTTCAGGCAATCTATAGAATAAATAAAGCGGGAGGTGTGGTAACATTTCTTTGGGTTCCTTGGAAGATATTGTAGGATGGAATTCACAACACATAGGATATAAAGCATTATACACGTATTTAAAAAACATTGGGTTAAATAAAAGAATATAGAGTAGGGATCCATCTTGATCCACACTCCATTTCAACCAGAAGGTTGCTTGGCGGAAACAACCGCCCACCTCCGGAATCAGTCCCCGCCCATTCCCCTTAGGCGCGAAATTCATTTGAGCGAAAGACATTGGAATGAGAGGAGCTCTTTAAAGCTCCTGAGAATCTTAAAAAGCTTACAGAAAACGAGAAAAACTTACAGCGGGTGCCTGTCGGACATTCACCGTCGTTTTCGATGATTTCCCCTCGGAGCAAGGATTCGATGTCTGGAGTCTTTGGCGCAATCAAGCCTTCTCCTCTGCCTGGAACGGCCGTTGACGGACCCGCCAGCTTTAAGGGAGACCAGTGAGCAAGAGATGTAAACGGAAAATCTGTAAGTAAATATATGTATATATGTATCGTATACCGCATGTTTTTTTTCTTGTAAAATGAGAATCATTTGACTCACCAGACTGCGATTGTGTTAAAACGATCGCGTTAGGATCTTACGGCAAATCCTCTATGAAACTAAATAATGAATACACATAATATTAAATAATTTGAAGGTTTAAACACACCTCGAAAATCATCTTCCAACTTTGTAAGACCGTTTAAGCAAAGTTCATCGTCTTTCACTTCGTCGTCATCGGCTGTTAAAAAAAAAAAGGTATTACATCGTCGTACAAGTGCAATGCTTTTAACGTTTAAATGCTTAAATGGAGTTAAACCAATGTCTAATAACATGGTAAAGCAGAGGTAATGGTGTGTGTGTGTGTGTGTGTGTGTGTGTGTGTGTGTGTGCGTGTGTGTGTGTGTGTGTATGTGTGTGTGTGTGTGTGTGTGTGTGCGTGCGTGTGTGTGTGTGTGCGTGCGTGTCCTGTTGATTCAAACGGTCATAAACATTTAAACTGTCAGATGGGAAGTCAGTAAAAACTGAACCCTCCTTTTGTCCCCCAAACTGACCTGTTGATTCAAACGACCGTAAAGACCAGTTGCTACGTGACACTGTGTTCTGCGATAGTTTTTTCCATCTGTTTAAATATGTTTTCGTGAGGTACGGAAGTTGTTTCAGTGCGTACGAATGTGTGTGTGTGTGTGTGTGTGTGTGTGTGTGTGTGTGTGTGTGTGTGTGTGTGTGTGTGTGTGTGTGTGTGTGTGTGTGTGTGTGTGCGTGCGTGCGTGCGTGCGTGCGTGCGTGCGTGCGTGCGTGTGTGTGTGTGTGTGCGTGTGTGTGTGTGTGTGTGTGTGAAGTGTGTGTGTGTGTGTGTGTGTGTGTGTGTGTGTGTGTGTGTGTGTGTGTGTGTGTGTGTGTGTGTGTGTGCGTGTGTGTGCGTGTCCACCAAAAACTTCCCAATCCACGGTAGATAACGATGAAAATATCGAGAAAGGGCTTCCGTCTCTTCTTTCTTTTAGCTGAAAACTGAATACGATTTAGAAACACTCGACTTTTTTGCGGAGCGTCAATGTAAGTTTTATTATTTTTATAAATCGAAACAGGCGTTTCACTAATCATGACCGAATCGAACAAAGTCTTTACGCTAACGTATAAAGCTCCAAATAATGACTAAGCCTTACATTGCCCTTTTGTACCCCTCCTCTGCGTGTGTGTGTGTGTGTGTGTGTGTGTGTGTGTGTGTGTGTGTGTGTGTGTGTGTCTGTGTGTCTGTGCGTGTCTGTGTCTGTGTGTGTGTGTGTGTGTGTGTGTGTGTGAAGTGCGTGCGTGTCCACATCTCCACACGTAACATTCCCAGCCATCAATACATCGAAATCTGGAAGTTGTTTCAAACGATCGTAAACATTTAAACTATCAAATATATGGTCACATGCTGCTCAGATGACATTGCTTTCTTAAAAAAACTGAACCCTCCTCTGTTCCCTGTCAGGTCTTAACTCCACCCTCTTCCTGGTTTAACCACTCCCACCGCAGGTCTTAACTCTGCCCTCTTTCTGTTTAAAACTCCACCCTCTTCCTGGTTTAACCACTCCCACCGCAGGTCTTAACTCCACCCTCTTCCGGGTAAGCCACACCCACTTGACCTTGACATTTGAACCTGACCTTTGACTTTGACCTTTGACTTTGACCTTTAACCTTGACCCCTCATAAATCATTAACCTTTGAACTTGACCCCTCATAAATCATTGACCTTTGACCTTGAGGGGTCATAAATCATTGTTTTATGGGGGGTCATAAATCACTTTTGACTAAAGGTAGGGACTTAAATTCTCTTCTTGCGCCTGCTGGGTACCATCCACCAATCACCTCTTGTCTGTCCTTCCCTTTCTTCTCACCTCGTTCACTCCTTGTTTCCTTCCTCCTTCCTCCTCTTATCTCCTCCCCTCTTTCTCGCCATGCGCGTGTGTGAGAGAGAGAGGAAGAAAGAGAGAAAGAGGCGGCTTTAAGAGCTGCTTTCTGGCAGATGAGGGTCCACAAGACAAGACGTGTCCTCCTCCTGGATTATTTTTCAGGAGGACAAATTTATGAATTAAAACCATTTTTTCTCTGCTGGAACGAATATGGCGGATAATTTTGTCTTCAGCGTCCAAAAAAAAGGAGGGATGAAGAGAAAAACAACTCCCTCAACTTGACATCTGGCTTTATTTTTCACAGCTACAGAGGACAAAAAAGTGACTTTTCCGGCGCAAAAAGATGCAACTAACCTTTGAATGAATACAGGAATAACAAATGATGTAAAAATGAATAAAAGTGCAGCACGATCATAAAAAGTAAAGAGAAAAAAAGAAAGTGAAGGAAGATGGCAGGAAGAGAAGAATAAAGAGCAGCACAAACGACAAGAAGAAGAAAATAAAGACTTGTGACCATGAAGTATCCCCTCACCATCACCATCACCATCATCTTCCTCCACTCGGCGGCGGCGGGGAGCGTGACCAAAGTTCAGCTAGAGCGTTGGGTCCGCTCGGGCCTTCAGTCCCTGCAGTGGGAGCAGCTGGAGCTCTGCCTGCGCATGTCCTCGCGCTCGCCGGCCGAGTGCAGGCGCCTCGCCCACCTGCCGCCCTCCGCCGTGGCCGTCTACGCCTCCGAGCCGCGCCGCGCCGCAGGTGAGATGTCAAAGGTTGAGCTAGGAAGCATCCGTCTATTTTTATGAATATTAAATATTTGTGCAGACGGGGAAAACATGACCTGCATTGTCGTCTTTTTCATAACCGCTTGACAAAGGTTAATGATGCATCAGTAGAAGTCCTATTAACTACTCCAATAAAACAGGCTGACTCTGTTTGGGCGCCAGCAGACTCTGTTTGGGCACCTGTAGACTCTGTTTGCGCTTGCAAAGATTCGGTTTGCACTCGCTAGACTATTAACTACTCCAATAAAATGTTTCATTGATCTTCTCCTAAAAAACAAAACAATCCTGAAAGTGAGATTTTTGTTTTTAACTGGACGATAACAATTTAGGAATTAATTTGTGGAGTATGAATTATGTTCTATCCTTCCTAATTGTACAATTTTTTTTACATCCTCAAAACGGTACCAATATCCACATGTATGAAACGCTCTCTGTGTGCCTGGGACTCTGCACTCGCTAGACTCTGTTTGGGCGCCTGAATACTCTGTTTGCGCTTGCAAGGACTCTATTTTCACTCGCTAAACTCTGTTTGAGCACGTGCGGACTCTGTTTGCGCTTGCAAGGACTCTGTTTGCACTCCCTAGACTCTGTTTGGGCGCCTATAGATTGTTTGCGCTTGCAAGGACTATGTTTACAATAGTTAGACTCTGAGCACGTGCGGACTCTGTTTGCAGTCACTAGAATCTGTTTGCACTCTCAAGAACTCTGTTTGCACTCATGCGGACTCTGTTTGGGCCCCTCTATACTCTGTTTGCGCTTGCAAGGACTTGAGCCCGTGTGGACTCTGCGCTTGCAAGGACCCTGTTTGCACTCAGGCAGACTCTGTTTGGGCGCCAGCAGACTCTGTTTAGGCACCTGTAGACTCTGTTTGCGCTTGCAAGAATTCTGTTTGCACTCGCTAGACTCTATTTGAGCGCGTGTGGACTCTCTTTGCACTCGCTAGACTGTTTGGGCGCCTATAGACTTTGCACTCACACAGACTGTGTTTGCAATCGCTGGCCTCTGTTTGCACTTGCAAGGACTCTGTTTGCACTCTCTAGACTCTGTTTGGGCGCCTATAGACTGTTTGCGCTTGCAAGGACTATGTTTACAATAGTTAGACTCTGAGCACGTGCGGACTCTGTTTGGACTCACTAGAATCTGTTTGCACTTGCAAGAACTCTGTTTGCACTCACGCGGACTCTTTTTGGGCCCCTCTATACTCTGTTTGCGCTTGCAAGGACTCTGTTTGCACTCGCTAGACTCTGATTGAGCGCGTGTGGACTCTGCGCTTGCAAGGACTCTGTTTGCACTCAGGCAGACTCTGTTTGGGCGCCAGCAGACTCTGTTTGGGCACCTGTAGATTCTGTTTGCGCTTGCAAGAATTCTGTTTGCACTTGCTAGACTCTATTTGAGCGCGTGTGGACTCTGTTTGCGCTTGCATGGACTCTGTTTGCACTCGCTAGACTGTTTGGGCGCCTATAGACTGTTTGCACTCACACGGACTCTGTTTGCAATCGTTGGCCTCCGTTTGCGCTTGCAAGGACTCTGTTTGCACTCCCTAGACCCTATTTGGGCGCCTATAGACTGTTTGCGCTTGCAAGGACTATGTTTACATTCGCTAGACTCTGAGCACGTGCGGACTCTGTTTGCACTCACTAGACTCTGTTTGCACTTGCAAGAACTGTGTTTGCACTCATGCAGACTCTGTTTGGACGCCTGTAGACCCTGTTTGCACTTGCAAGAACTCTGTTTGCACTCATGCGGACTCTGTTTGGGCGCTTGGATATGCTGTTTGCGCTTGCAAGGACTGTTTGCACTCGCTAGACTCTGTTTGAGCCCGTGCAGACTCTGCGCTTGCAAGGACTCTGTTTGCACTCAAGCAAACTATGTTTGAGCGCTTGGGGACTCTGTTTGCGCTTGCAAGGACTGTGTTTGCACTCGCTAGACTCTGTTTGCGCGTGTACGGACTCACTTTGCACTCATGCGGACTCTGTTTGGGCACCTGTAGACTCTGTTTGCGCTTGCGAGGACTTCTTGCACTCGTTAGGCTCTGTTTGCGCTAACGTAGACTCTGTTTGCGTAAACAGAGTCCAAATCCACTAAAACAGAGTCCACGCAAGAGTAAACAGTGGCTGCGCGAGCGCAGAGTCCGAGCTCAAACACAGTATGCGCAAATACTCAGTCTTAGTAAGCGCAGACAGAGTCCACGAGTGCAGAGTGTGTTTTAGGCATGCCATTGTTTTAACACCAAGGTTTTGCAGGCATTCGACTTTGCGAACACAGTTTTACCATGACCATGTTCACATAGTGGATATTAGCAGTATTTGACAGTAGAGACAGTTACTGTGTATTAGATATGTATCAATATTTAAGCTTCTGAACATGTTTCAAATGTTTAAACCAACAATTTAAAATTCCTAATTATTTACTGTTGATTTCAATGTGTTCCTTTCTACAATACATCATCTCACAGAAAGTTCACAGACTTGACAGAATGTTGCATCCCATGGAAGATGTGGACATCTTCATCCATGCAACAAATACTGGAACTGAGCAGGGTTGTTTTTTGGAATCTCCAAAATCCTCTAGGAATCCCTGACAAAGTGCTCGCCATCCTCCCGGACTCGTCCCCCTCCAGCGTGCTGCCGGGCTCCAAGTTTCGGGCTGCTTTGAGCACGGGTCCTCTGGCAAATGGGAGGGAGAGTCGCCACAGGTACCAGTCGCCTTACCAGTCCTCTGTGGCCCATGATGCAGTGCTGGTGCTGGACCCCAGCCCAGGGGAGAACTTTGGACACCCGGTGGGCCTCTTCTACGTGGACCTGAATGTGACCAAGAAGAGATGCTCCCATCTGGATGGTATTTACTTGGGTGAGTGCATGGGACTTTCTGGGTCTTGGAGCTATCTATCGCTCCTTGCTCTGGGTACCAAAACTCTGTTCCAATACGGTAAACGGTAGTAATCAGACTGAAAAAAGAAGTGTGCTACTATATGTGTGCTCACTATGTGCTAAATGAAATATGAGCATCAACATGACAACACAAGCAAGACGTTTCTCCGCACATGCTTTGTATTGTTGCGGCGTTTCTTGCAATAATCATGACAATTACAATTACCATTGAGTACATGGAGAGTTGAGTACCCATTTAAGTTTCCTTCTTGTTAAAATTGGCGGGATATAGTCCCGCCAATTTATAAAGATATAGTAACTTTGGAAAGTTTGCAAAAAAAAAAAAAACGCTTTGAAATGTAAACAATACCCGTTGCTACTCCAAAGTGGGTCTTTTGTTGTTCATAACTGTTGCAACATCATTAAAAATCATCATTAGAAGGAACTTTTAGGTGGTGTAGGTTTACAAAAGATGCAGCAATTGGTTAGTAAATAGTTGGCAATAGTCTTTGACTTACCAAGTTTTAGTAGTTGTGATAGTAGCGTTCTTTTCTTGAAAGGTCGCCGAGCCTGCTAGTGTGTTTTATTTAGTGTGTGCGAGTACAAAGTTCTGTCCTTAACTGAAGCAGAAGAGACAGTGAAGGTTGGCCGTTTTTGAAAGCCCCCCTTTTAACGCTTGTTGTGTTATGCAAGACAGAGTCCTTGCTGGGTAGGAAGAGTGTCTACAAAAGTCCTATGACACTCAGCAGTTGGTGCATCTGCATCTGATGCCAGCCATATCACAACATTTGTTTTTTGTAACGATTGTGTTAGCTTCAACTCTGTTAAAATGAACTTTATACTTCTGAGATTACTCCTGTTTGTTCCAGTGTACACCACATTTTCTCCCTCAGTTAGTCAGATTTTAGACTTCATTTAGAACAAAAAGACTCGCAGATTATGTAAACAGTCTTTACAGAGACCCAAATTAACACTACCAAATTTTAGATTGTATTAGGGTCACCAACATTAGGATTCTTAAATATTGGCTGAAATATGAAGCATTTGATCTCCCTCCGTTATGGATGGTTATAACTCACCCAAAACCAGTATCTCTTAGGGCTCTGGTTCACCCTCACATCCAATTTTCTACTTCCACTTTTGCAAAAAATCCAATCGTTAAAACCTTGTTGAGAATTTGCGTTCAGTTTAAGCTCTATTTTGGTTTACAGACTATTTCTAGTCTTGAACCGATCACTGGTAATCATTCTTTCCCTCCCTCTCTTGTGGATAATGCCTCTTTAAGATGGGCGAGTCTGGGGATCAACAACATTAAAGAGTTATACTTTGACAAAACTTTTGCTTCTTTCCAACAACTTAGTGATACATTTTCACTCCCTATTCAACACTGTTTTTAGATACCTATAGATATCTACAGATCCACAATTTTGTTCGTAATACTTTTTCCAGGTTTCCAAACTTACTGACTGACAGTTTTTAGATGCTTTTTCTGACACCACTTCCGACTTTAAAAGGATCAATAATTTGTATTTACAATCAAATCTTTTATTGACACCCTGAATCCTTACAATCAGATCAATCAATGAAGTCACTTTGGGAGGGTGACTTAGGATTGACTTTATCTGAGGAATCCGGAAAGAGATTTTAAGTAGAGTTCATAAGTCTTCTATTTGTGCTAAAGTCTTGTGGCATTCACTACTTTGTAAGCTAGAAAACTCATTGTATTAAATTGGAAGGCAACACCGCTGCCTTTCAAGACCCTCCTTAAATTGGACAAAATTAGGCTGACATTAAACGGTGGTTCTGTGAAGTTTCAGGAAGTATGGGTTGGTTTCCTAAAATACGTAAATTAGACTGATCTCAAATGTTTTAACCCCGGTTGAAAAGTATTTGAAAGGTAAAAAATTGATGAGCCCTTTTGTCGTCTTTTGTGTATTGCTCCACCGTGTTGGGGACATACAGGAGTGTATGTCTGTACTTATTTGACCATGGCATGCTTTTTTTCTAGTTTGTTATTTTTATCTTATTCTACATACAATTTTTGTGGGTTACTTGTTTGGGGTAGAAAAAAGACATGTGTTTGATTGTATGTATGAGGACTTTATCCGTTAAAAATGTAATAAACAAAAGTTAAAAAACAAAAAAGAAAATATTATACTACCTGTATTAATATAACAACGTGTTTTTAACGTGGTTGTAACTCATTAGATTGTGCCGGCATACCTAATGAGGAGATCTGTAAGTGCCAATAAGTTGGTGCAAGTCAAAAGTGGCTGATGGCTTCACTGCATACCAAACCCTTGCCTTTTGCTGGTTGAAAACAACACATCAGAGTGGATAAAAGGCCAAGAGGGAGAGCGAACAAAGTGCTGTGGAGCAGAAACAGTCTAGGGGGACAGGAAGTGGATGTAGGATCCCCACAAATCCGGTAAAAGAAACAGCGGCAAAGTGCAAATTGCTGACCCTCTGCTGTGAAAAGGGTTGCAACCAGATGTTGAGGTGAATTTGGGCCTGTGTCTCACGAAAACACAGCAGTCAATTATTCATACATACACAGACACAGACACAGACACAGGAACACATAAACACACGCACACACACACACACACGCACACACACACACACACACGCAGCAGTGGGCCCCCTGCTGGGTTCTGAGGATGGATTTGAGCTGTCCTATTTTTAAGCCTGGTTGTTTTTAAAGCTACTTTAACCTTAGGAAGAAATACAAATAAATAAAAGGTACCTTTTGTAAGTTCAGGTGAAAACATTTCCTGGTCTTGAGCACACTTTAAATATGTTTTGCTGTATCCAAGCTGCTGTATGAGATGATAAGCAATGTTGCTGTTCCAATAGCTGCCTTGACCTGTTGTTGTTTACAATGACATTTGGCTGAGTTCTGTTTGGTCTGAGCTATAGTCTAGCTTTCAAACCTAATATCTATGCTGGGAGCAGCTACAGTATATCACCTGTAATGACCATGGAGAAAGATCCAAGGGAAACATAGATAGAAGGGACCCATTGGGGGACGGCGTGGCGCAGTTGGAATAGAGTGGCTGGGCCAGCAATCTGAGGGTTCCTGGTTCAATCCCCACCTTCTACCATACTAGTCACGTCAGTTGTGTCCTTGAGCAAGACACTTCACCCTTGCTCCTGATGTGTCCTGGTTAGCGCGTTACATGGCAGCTCTCGCCATCAGTGTGTGAATGTGTGTGTGAATTGGTGAATGTGGAAATAGTGTCAAAGCGCTTTGAGTTCCTTAAAAAAAGGTCGAAAAGCGCTATACAAATATAATCCATTTACCATTAGACCCAAGTTGGAGGTATACCAAAAAAGGAATTTCTGGGTATGTCCAAGTACTATTTGTGTGTTGAATTGTAACGTCTCCAATCAGTTTTTCCCCTAGTATGAGTCCATAGGGCAGTGGAACCATTTCATGTTGGGTATTATCTCTGCATAAGAATCAACTGGTCCTAAAAATCTTAGCCCTTATTACTGTAAATTATGTATGTGGAGCTTCAGTGGAGATAGGTATAACTGAGAGTGAGCCAATGAAGTTACCAAATCCTGCAACATCTTAACAGGAAAGCCAACTGTTCAAAGATTACTTAACAGTCATGGCCAAAAACTCTCTTTTTTTGTCTTCAGGAGAGGAGTGTTTAACTCACGCTTTGAAAGGTCGCTGTCAGAACCAGCTGAAGCGCCGTCAAGCCAGGCCCGATAGTCTTGTCAGCCGCCACGGGCACGGTTGGATAGTGGGCGGAAGTCCACAAGGAAGTATCATTAGCAGCTTGTTCAGCGGAAGACTTTGTGAGGTCCATTTCCTACCGCTGGTAGTCGGAGTCAGAGACAGCAACCAGACCCAGAGGCTCAGATGTGTTGGTGGGTTTAGACACTGCTGATTCTGGTGTTGTGGGTTACAGTAGGGAACAAAAATAGTTCCTTATAAGATATTTTGTACCCTTTCTATCAACAGATCATGCAGAATTTGCCAGGTGTCCTCAGCCGGTGTCCATGGGTTCCCCAAGTCTTCCCATCTCCAGCTGTGAGCTGAACAAAAACACCAGACGCTGTCACCAGCAGCCACTCGCCACCCACCTTTCCTGTCGTCTCTACCAGACCTGCGATCATGCGGTGCTCATCTCTGGTAAGATGTTCTTTGGTGACCCAAACCTATAAAGTTAATCTGAAGGCCTTAGCTTCCAACAAAGTACCTACTGGCATTGGAAGCACAATATCTAATCAACATTGTGCTGGTACATTTCAGGTGGATGGAGGCAACAGATTACTTTTCAGCGACATGTGCAGAATCTTCACAGCTTTTACAGAATGCTTCGCATCAACGGTTTCCACAAAGACAACATCAAGACCTTCTTTGCCAGCAGTGGTCACATTCCAGGTAAGACTCCCATCTCAATTGGTTTCTATAAATGTTAGCATAGGTAACTTATTTATCTATATGCTCTCAACACAGATGAGCTGGAGGGTGCCTATTCGGCCACGGAGAAAGCGGTGATCCGTAACCACGTCTCGTACGTCTGCAGGAAACAGCACTGTGCCGACACCCTGGTGCTCTACCTGAACTCGCCCACACGCAGTGACGGCACCATGCTACTGTGGGACGGCAACCTTAACGGCATCGTAAGAGAGACAGGCAGATACTGTAGATGGTCCGGTTGAGGTATTTTCATCAGCTTCTCCTTCCAGGCGGATCTAAAGGAGCGCTACTCGGTCAATGAGCTGTTGGCTGATCTGGCTGGTTGCCGGGCAACCCGGGTTTTGTTGTTCATGGATCAGAGCTACAGCGGTGTTCTGTCCAAAAGGCTGAAAGGATCCCAGAAACATTTTAACGTAGTTCTGATTCAGAGCCAGAAAGGGCCAAATCAGAGCTACCAGGCGATGAGTCCAGGCTGGGAAGACAGCAGCTGGGCCCACATAGGTCCGGCAACCTGCCTTTTAGACCACCTGGAGAAGGTATTTAATCACCCTGATTGTCTGAGTAATGAGTGCTCAAATTTGGTCGAGAGAATTAATGGTTTGACTTTTTTCGTCCCACACTTTCAGATTTGATCATAATGACCTTTTCATACAAAAATATCATAGCAGAAAAGTATTTATCAGCAACTTATTCCTGGTACTTCACACACCCACTGGGAGTCATATCTTTACTGTCCACTGACAACCATGTGTATCAGCAAGGGTCTTAGCTTAAATTACTGGAGTTGTGGTTTGAAACAGGTGCACATTTTTTAAAGGACAGTTTTGGAGGCAAGCGAAGTTACTAGTTAGCGTGAGTAAACATGATTTCCCTGGTTGTTCAGTTACACTAGTTACATTTGTTTAGCAAGAAAACATGGCTGATTATGTTAACACGCGTCACACAGAGATATTTGGTTCTCATGGGACAGCAATAAATATTCAACATTAGCTTCTCTCATCATTCAAACTTAATTTTGACGGGGATTCCATTCTGAACAACAACCTGATTTGCAGAGCACTGGTGCGTCCCAATTGTTGGATCCTTGGGCCGGCCTTCTCAACGTCACCCTGGCTGGTGCACCCTGCAACGCCACACCGCCGCTAACGGCCAGCGAGATGCGGCGAGAATACCAGGGATGCCAGAATCTGCCAACTGCACTCTGGCACAAGAAGTACCGCAGGATCAACTAAAAAAAAACAGGAAGAGAGCCCGTAAAAGACTGACCAGAGAGAGAGTGGAAAACGACTCCCAAGGCACATTAAATACTTGTTAGCGTTCATCACATGCATGTGTAGATGGACAGTAGATGCAATGTGTGTGTTTGGTGTGTGCGCATCTTTTTTGCCCTAACACTGAACTTGTACTGCAACCATGGTGATGACAGCTTATCCCAGGGGGGTGTCTTGAACCTGAATGTCATTTGTGTAGCTATGTGTATGCGTGTGTGGTGGTGCAGTGAGAGTACAGCCACTCTGGTAAGTGTGTTTCTTCAACAGTTCACAACCGCTCTTATTTTTGTCCATGAGTTCGTTTTTCCTGCACGTTTGTTTTGTTCTTTTGTTTCGGTGCCCATATGTTTAACATTGTACAAAAAAAGACAAGGTTGTTTGAGCACTGAAATCTAAAACAATCCACTATTAAGGGCTTGTTTTGGTCTATCTTTTTTCTCAACGATCCACAGCGAGACAACAAAAAAAGATCTGGTTTTGCATATTCGGCATACCAGCAGAATTATACTATAAAAGGTGATGGAAGTGTCTTTAAGCGTCCTAAATAGAGGAGGCAGTTGCAGGGACGCCAAAGTCATGGAAGAAGAAGAAGCTGAGATTGGACTTCAATGATCATGATTAAGATATGAAGCACTGAGACTGCCCTCACTGCTACACCGGCTGGCCATGGCTTTTTAATAAGGCCACATCTCCTGAGTGTATGTGTGTGTGTGTGTGTGCATGCTGAATCACTTGAAACATGAACACACTCTGGTATGAGCTCATTGTTAAAAACTTAAAGTCTACCTTTGATTGCTTTTGTTTTGTACATGCCATCCTTGTCATTTGTTTTGACCGGGCTAAGGCAACAACGCCCCTATTGTGACCACCCCCAGGAGAACGCATCCACCAGACACATGTATTAGGGGCTAGAACTTTAGAACTGAAGAAGCCTGTCGGATGAACCAACGAAACAAGAAGAGTCCAATTGCCTCCACTCAACCTTTGCTCGTTACCCTGACCTTGGTGACTGAGAATCTGCACGGACCTATGAACAAGTATATTGTACAACACAGCAGCAAAACAACCAATGTTGTAATAGTAGAAATGTGCTAACTGCTCAGTAAGAAGCATTAGCACTGAAAAGCTCAAGAAGTGTAAGGCGGATGACTTTTTCCAACAACACATCTTAAAGCGCATGCCGAGCAGACCAGTCGTCATACTTCAAATGCAGTTGCAGGTAATAAAAGGTCAATCTTGAGGTTGCCCACAACCACAACCGTAAATACCATTGTGTATGAAACCATGAGACCCCAGCAGGTATATAGCGACCGCGATTAACTGAATAGATGTTAATTGGAGCGTTTACAGAAACCATCGTGTTGAAAATGTTGTTGTGTGCGTTTATTCACAGTCTGTGTACATATGATGAAACCACAACTAAACCCAAGTGTTTCTAGGAGCATGCAGTACAATATATCACGGAATGTACTCAATAAAGAGCTTTTAGAAACGTTCAGAACTGTCTGATTTTTTTAATCAACACGGCCAAGATTTTGTTGAATTTGCAGCCAACATACGAGTAATTGGACGTGAACAGTCAAAGGGACTGAACTGTGCAGCTTGATGTGCGAGCGGGTATAAAACACAACATACTTTGTGTGACCCTGGTGTCTCAAAGGGTTTTAGTTATTTGTCGGGCTTTTATTCCTCACCAGACACCGTTCACACAGAAATGCTCCATCTGTCTCTGTCTAAGCTACCCTCGGGCGGCTCATATAGTTTTACTCCAAACGCTAACCTTTGACACAGGCACTCACGACCCATCAAGATGTTTTTACCAAAACAAGGCAGGTCACACAACCAGCTCCGCAAATAACGACGGTTTGACACTCAGGTACCCAAGCAAAAATATAATTAAGGCAGCAGCAGAATCTTTTGGTTTATCTTATTTCAGCAAACCCAACTCAAGAAAACAGACACATTGATGTATAATGTTTGAATTAACGACAAAAGAATGCAGTGTTGAATTGTTCCTCATTTAGTTTGATCCCAAACTAAACTCTTGTAAAATTCCAAATTTCCTAAGCATATAAGTTAGATAATTTATGGCAGTTTTGAGCCGCAACCCTCTGGTAGGAGGGGGTTGTGGTGTGGTCATTATATTCGTCTAACACAAGGATGTCCAAAGTGCGGACCGGGGGCCATTTGCGGCTCGAAGCTAATTGTTTACCGGCCCGCCACACATTCTGGAAATGCTATTGCAAAAATAAAAAAGAACATTAAAAATATTGGAATGAGGTGAAATCTATCAAGAAAAAGTTGCAATGTTGACACAAACCTGCCATGCAGGCTGTTTTTTTTCTTCTTTTGTCTTTATTTTACCATGTACAAACTATCTTTACCATGAATTGATTAACGTGGACCCCGACTTAAACAAGTTGAAAAACTTATTCGGGTGTTACCAGTAAGTGGTCAATTGTACGGAATATGTACTGTAGGGGCTGTCTTGGTTGACAAGACTCTGCAGCATCGCGTGGACATCGGGGGCGGTACCTCTGGATTGGCAGACCGGGGTGGTGGTCCCTCTCTTTAAGAAGGGGGACCGGAGGGTGTGTTCCAACTATCGTGGGATCACACTCCTCAGCCTTCCCGGTAAGGTTTATTCAGGTGTACTGGAGAGGAGGCTACGCCGGATAGTCGAACCTCGGATTCAGGAGGAACAGTGTGGTTTTCGTCCTGGTCGTGGAACTGTGGACCAGCTCTATACTCTCGGCAGGGTTCTTGAGGGTGCATGGGAGTTTGCCCAACCAGTCTACATGTGCTTTGTGGACTTGGAGAAGTCATTCGACCATGTCCCTCGGGAAGTCTTGTGGGGAGTGCTCAGAGAATATGGGGTATCGGACTGTCTTATTGTGGCAGTCCGATCCCTGTACGATCAGTGTCAGAGCTGGGTCCGCATTGCTGGCAGTAAGTCGGACACGTTTCCAGTGAGGGTTGGACTCCGCCAAGGCTGCCCTTTGTCACCAATTCTGTTCATAACTTTTATGGACAGAATTTCTAGGCGCAGTCAAGGCTTTGAGGGGTTCCGGTTTGGTGGCCGCGGGATTAGGTCTCTGGTTTTTGCAGACGATGTGGTCCTGTTGGCTTCATCTGGCCGGGATCTTCAGCTCTCACTGGATCGGTTCGCAGCCGAGTGTGAAGCGGCCGTAATGAGAATTAGCACCTCCAAATCCAAGTCCATGGTTCTCTCCCGGAAAAGGGCGGAGTGCCATCTCCGGGTTGGTGAAGAGACCCTGCCCCAAGTGGAGGAGTTCAAGTACCTAGGAGTCTTGTTCACGAGTGGGGGAAGAGTGGATCGTGAGATCGACAGGCGGATCGGTGCGGCGTCTTCAGTAATGCGGACGTTGTACCGATCCGTTGTGGTGAAGAAGGAGCTGAGCCAGAAGGCAAAGCTCTCAATTTCTCGGTCGATCTACGTTCCCATCCTCACCTATGGTCATGAGCTTTGGGTCATGACCGAAAGGATAAGATCCCGGGTACAAGCGGCCGAAATGAGTTTCCTCCGCCGTGTGGCGGGGCTCTCCCTTAGAGCTGGGGTGAGAAGCTCTGTCATCCGGGAGGAACTCAAAGTAAATCCGCTGCTCCTCCACATCGAGAGGAGCCAGATGAGGTGGTTCGGGCATCTGGTCAGGATGCCACCCGAACGCCTCCCTAGGGAGGTGTTTAGGGCACGTCCAACCGGTAGGAGGCCACGGGGAAGACCCAGGACACGTTGGGAAGACTATGTCTCCCGGCTGGCCTGGGAACGCCTTGGGATCCCCCGGGAAGAGCTAGACAAAGTGGCTGGGGAGAGGGAAGTCTGGGCTTCCCTGCTTAGGCTGCTGCCCCCGCGACCCGACCTTGGATTGGCGGAAGAAGATGGATGGATGGATGGATGTACTGTACTGTGCAATCTACTCATTACAAGTTTCAATCAATCAATTATTTATTTTATATTTTTTTCCCATTGCTAAAAACAAAAATCCATTTTATAATGAAATATTTTCAAAGCTCCAAATAGTTAAAAAAAATTCACTTTAAAATGTTTTATGTGGTAATTATTGCACATATTGTGCAGTTGCCATATAAAAACAAAGTTTTATTTGACAAAAGAGCATAAAACAAACAAAATAATAGTTAAAACGTAAAATTTACAGATATATCTGAAGTTGATCTCGTAAATTAAGTGTTGAAAGTTTAAAAAAAACTAATAAAAACGTATCACTTTCTGAGTGGGGCACCTTTTGGATCCCAAATATATTTAGAGGTATTTTATTTATCTTTTCACTGTGATTACTCAAAAATAATAAAGAATTAAAATCAAAGGTGTCCTGCATTATTGATCTGTTAGGGCTCTAATTACTAAATACTGCATATTTCAGTTTTACTATTAAAAGAACATGTTTCTGACAGAAATGCCATAAAACGTTTTTTGTTTTTTTTTAGTTTATATAGAGATTTACTGTAAGCGTTAAATAAAAAATAAATAAAAAAATTTGACACATTTTTTACATTTTATTAACTGTGACCCTTTATGGTCCCCAGGATCCCTAAAGGTAAAATAATTTTGAAAAATCCATAAATTTTGTTATGGTTTTAAAATGAAAACTATCAAAAAGGCCCCAGCATGCTTTAATTTTTCCGTGTGCGGCCCTCAGTAGAAAATGTTTGGACACCCTTGATCTAACGCTATGTATTGTGTTTGTGTAAAGAGCATTCACACATATAACGTTCGACACCAAAATCAATACATTTTAACTTCATCATATTTTGACTTTTTTTTGTTTCCCTTCTTCTCCCCAGGTTTTCATCCAATCGAAACCGTTTTAGTATCAACATTTGTATCCAAAGAGTATCCACATTTTCCAGGATTTTTTCCTTTTAAAAATAAATAGGCCAATTTTCAAACTTGCACCGACATTTATCACCCGATTCGAACCGTTCGACAATTTACTTATTCCACTCACCCTAGGCATTCAAGGCAAAATGTTTTCCAGTTCTTAAAATACCATTTTTTTCAGGATTACCAGGAACTTTCTCCTATTAAAAATTAATGGGCAATATACAAACTTCTTTATATCCCACATTTCTCCTCTGATTCCAGCAACCACTCACTCCACTCAGCATAGACATTCAAGCCAACAAGTATTGCAGTTCACAAAATTCACAGATTAGCAGTAATTACCAGTAATTCTGTCCCATTTAAAATGAATGGGCAATATACAAACCTCTCAATATTCCACATATCTCATGCGATTCAAACTGTTCCACCATTCTCACTCTTAACTCTTCATGGACATTCAAACCAACAAGATCCTGGTTCTGAAAATCCTCTGATTACCTAGAATTACTGAGCCATTTAAAACAAAATGTTTCCCAGTTCCGAAAATATCCGGTTTTCACAGAATTACAAGGAACTTTCTCCTATTAAAAATGAATGGGCAATATACAAACCTCTTTATAGCCCACATTTCTCATCCGATTCCAGCACCCACACACTGCACTCACTCTGGACTTTCAAGACAAAAAGTATTGCAGTTCAAAAATGTCACAGATTACCAGCAATTACTAGGGATTTTACAATGAATGGGAAATATACAACCCTCTCAAAATACCACGTTTGTCATCCGATTCAAACAGTTCCCCCATTCACACACTCCACTCATCATGGACATTCAAACCAACAAGATATCAGTCCTGAAAATGGCCTGATTATCCAGAATTACTTTGAGATTCAAAGCAAAATGTTTTCCAGTTTCGAAAATACTCGGTTTTCGTGGAATTACTGAGGACTCTTTCCTATTAAAAATGAATGGGCAATATACAAACCTCTTCATATCCCACATTTCTCATCTGATTCCAGCACCCAAACATTCCACTCACCCTGGATATTCAAGCCAACAAGTATCGCAGTTCACAAAATTCACAGATGACCAGTAATTACCAGGAATGTCTTCCCATTTGAAAAGAATGGGCAATATACAAACCTCTCAAGATCCAGCATTTCTCATGCAATCCAAACATGCAATTCAAACTCAACTCATCCTGGACATTCAAACCAACAAGTTCCCGGTTCTGAATTACAAGGAATTGTTCCTCTTTTGAAAATAAATTCCCAATATTCAAACTTCAACATACCCCACATTTCTCAATGGATTTGAACGGATCTAAAGTCAAAATGCTCCTTGGTAGCATGCTAACATATTTTTTTAGCTAATTTCCCAGACGTACACATTAGAGTCACATAACTTGGTACTTGACAAATTGACACGAGCTAACTGTTAGCACGATAAAATGCTTATGTAGGCACTAAGAGTTAGCTCTAACCACAACACTTGAAACATACCCCAAAAGACTTGACATATCTCCAAAAGACCTTCACTATACCACAAAAGACTTGAAACATACCCTAAAAGACTTGAAATATAGTCCAGAAAAAACTCGGAACATACCCCAAAATACTTGAAATATAGCCTTAAAGACTTGAAATATATCCTAAAAGACTTTAAATATACCCCTAAATTCTTGAAAAAATACATCAAAATAATTGAAATATCTCCAAAAGACTTGAATTAGACCCCAAAAGACTTAAAACATACCCCAAAAGATTTTAAATATATCGTAAAAACTTGAAACATACCCCAAAATACTTAAAACATACACTAAAAGACTTGAAACATACACCAAAAGACTTGAAACGTAACCAAAAATACTTTTAAAATACGCCAAAAACCTTGAAACATACCTTAAAAGATTTGAAACATACCCTAAAAGACTTAAAACTTGAACCAAAATACTTGATCTATACACTAAAAGACTTGAAACATACCCTAAAAGACTTAAAATATATCCTAAAAAACTTAAAACATACCCGGAAATACTTAAATCATACCCTAAAAGACTTAAAATATACCCCCAAAGTCTTGAAAAATAGACCAACAAACTAGAAATATACACCGAAATACTTGAAAGATGCCCTAACAAACTAGTAATATATCCTAAAAAACTTTAAATATACCCCAAACAACATTAAACATAACCAGAAACACTTGAATCATAATAAAAAAAAACTTGAAACTTACCCAAAAAGTATTTAGACATACCTCAAAACACTTCAAATATACCTCGAAGGTCTTGAAACATACTCCAAAACACTTGACATATCTCCAAAAGACATTAACTATACCCCAAAAGACTCGAAAAATAACCTAAAAATTGTGAAATATATCCTAAAAAACTTTAAACATACCCCAAAAGACTTGAAACATACCCTAAAAGACTTGAAATATATCCTAAAAAACTAAAGGTTTACCTCAAAATTCCTGAAAACATACTCCAAATGATTTGAACTATACCCCAAAAGACTTAAAACATACCCTAAAAGACTTGAAATATAGTCCAAAAAAACTTGAAACATGCCCCAAAATACTTTAAATATACCCAAAAAGACTTAAAACATACACCGAAAAACTTGAAACATACCCCCAAAAGACTTTAAACATAACCCAAAATATATGAAACATACACCAAAAGACCTAAAATATATCCTAAAGGACTTGAAATATACCCCAAAAGTCTTGAAAAATACACCAACAGACTTGAAATGTATCCCAAAAGACTTGAAACATACAAAAGTATTTAATCAAATATTTTAAAACACTTGAAATATACCCCACTAGTCTTGAAACATACCACAAAACACTTGAAATATACACCAAAAGTCTTGAAACATACCACAAAAGTATTTAATCAAATATTTTAAAACACTTGAAATATACCCCACTAGTCTTGAAACATACAACAAAACACTTGAAATATACACCAAAAGTCTTGAAACATACCACAAAAGTATTTAATCAAATATTTTAAAACACTTGAAATATACCCCACTAGTCTTGAAACATACAACAAAACACTTGAAATATACACCAAAAGTCTTGAAACATACCCCAAAAGTCTTGAAACATACTCCAAAGACTTGAAACAGACCACAAAACACTTTAAAAATATACACCAAAAGTCTTGACACAAACTCCAAAACACTTTTACTTTTTCATTTGTGAAAAGAATAAAAAATCGGGTATAATTTTCTTTCTACTTCCGGATTGGGTGGTGCTTTGTGTCAGTCTTTTTCCATAAAATAAAGGTATAGTTATAGTTATTACGTGCTAAAATGTGTTAAAGTTTGGGGGGGGAGTGAATATTTTTCCAAGTCTCTGAATATTGTTGCAAAACACAGCTAAAAATATGCTGAGTCAGGCACAACACTCCTATGGGTCCCTGAAGGTGTCCAAACCATTCATCTTGTCAAGGACCATGTGTTGTCAACATAAAGAAACTATTTCACCTTCCGGTGTCAGAATACTCTCGTCACTGCCGCACGCCGGGGGGGGTGTATCATCTTTAACACACACACACACACACACACACACGCACACACACACACACACACATACACTCACACACAGGAAGTAAGAGTTCATTCCATCCCCGAGCTGTGCTTAGCAACCTTCCCGAGGACCGCCTTACCTAATCACATGAGAAGATCCCTGTCTAAGATCACGTGATTTTATTCAACCAATATTTGGTAATAACATTCTCATGATTTAGAAAGATCTTCTATAGCCTAAATACCGTGATTAATCAATCACTCAATCAATGATTATTTATATAGCTCTAAATCACCAGTGTCTCAAAGGGCTGCACAAACCACAACACAAACCACTACGACATCCTCGGTAGGGCCCACCTAAGGGCAAGGAAAGCTCACCCCAGTGGGACGTCGGTGACAATGATGGCTATGACAAACCTTGGAAAGGAAAGCAATGGATGTCAAGCGGGTCTAACATGATACTGTGAAAGTTCAATCCATAGTGGATCCAACACAGCCGTGACAGTCCAGTCCAAAGCGGATCCAACACAGCAGCGAGAGTCCCGTCCACGGTGGAGCCAACAGGAAACCATCCCAAGCGGAGGCGGATCAGCAGCGCAGAGATGTCCCCAGCCGATACACAGGCGAGCGGTCCATCCTGGGTCCCGACTCTGGACAGCCAGTACTTCATCCATGGCCATCGGACCGGACCCCCTCCACAAGGGAGAGTGGGACAGAGGAGAAAAAGAAAAGAAACGGCAGATGAACTGGTCTAAAAAGGGGGTCTATTTAAAGGCTAGAGTATACAAATAAGTTTTAAGGTGAGACTTAAATGCTTCTACTGAGGTGGCATCTCCAACTGTTACCGGGAGGGCATTCCAGAGTACTGGAGCCTGAATGGAAAACGCTCTATAGCCCGCAGACTTTTTTTGGGTATGGTTCAAGTCTTTTTGGGTATGTTCTAGTCTTTTGGGGTACGGTTAAAGTTTTTGGGATACATTTCAAGTCTTCCGGGGTATGTTTCATGTCTTTTAAGATATGTTTAAAGTATTTTTGGGTATGTTTCAAGTTTTTTAGGTTATGTTTCAAGCCTTTTGGGGTATGCTTCATGTCTGTTGTTGAATATTTCAAGGCTTTTTGGGTATGTTTCAAGTCTTTTGGGGTACATTTCAGGTCTTTTGGTGTATGTTTCAAGACTTTTGGAGTATATTTCAAGTCTTTTGAGGTATGTTTAAAGTCTTTTGGGGACTATTTCAAGTCGTTTGGGGTATGGTTCAAGTTTTTGGGGAAACTTTCAAGTCTTTCGGGGTATAGTTCATGTCCTTTAGGATTTGTTTGAAGTCTTTTGGGGTATATTTCAAGTCTCTTGGAGTATGCTTCAAGTTGTTTGGGGTATGTTTCAAGTCTTTCCTCACTGGCACTCATCGAGGGTGGACGCTCCCCTTCCCTCTCCAGTATCTCTCCTGCTTGCTTCTTTGTCTTGTCTTGTCTTGTCTTAACTTTCTTGTTGCCTCTTTTTGCACTGCTCTCCAAATCTAAACATTGGAACTATTTAACTGGCCTCAACCAAACTGACAAGATCTTGGGTTTGGGGGAACCTGCTTGTCATGATGGAGCGGTTGTTGCTGGACACATAACAGACTCTTGGGAGAAGGAGTGCCGTGGGCCTGGTGACCCTTTCAGTCGAGGACATGAAGATATCTACCTATTTGGAATTATGACAACAGGACATCTGCTGATTAGAGTAAGCTTTGCTCTGGTTTGTCGACAAATTGGAAGTTGCTGGCAGTCTTCAAAGTATCCCAAAGCTGCCACAAATTATTGGAGGATGCGGGAAAAACTGTGGACACTTGTGATTTGGATAACATCGGACTGTATGCCGTGCAGAATGAATTTGAGGAGAAGTCATAGACAATTTAGAGTAAAAAGCAAATTTTATTTTCACTCGCATACAAAACATTCTATCTAGGAGTGTTTCCCTGATTTGAGACCCTTCCGAAGGACGGTGAGGCAAAGACACAACAAACTCCCTTCTTGTCTCTCATGGACACACATCTGTTGTTATTGACTTCGGACTGACTAGCGATTGCACGACACCAAGGCAGCGGAACAGAGAACCATTGCAAGTTTACCCACACATGGGTCCACTGATGCGAATACTTTAGGGGTGATGGATGGCTGGGCAGCGCCTGAAGATCTGCAACCTTCCACCGTAGCCCACACTCCATCCCCTCTGTGGCAAGTCTCGAGATGCATGTTGTAATATGTATACGTGCTTTGCTATGGAGGTTTTTTCCCAATCCAGACTGGACTTCTACTCATCCTCCCCCAGCTTTTACCTTTTTCCCATCATTTACGGGGCACCTTGTGGCAACCCATCAGCATTCCCAAACAGCCAATCACTGTTTGTCTAATCTTGAATGGGTTTGTGCTGAAAACCAAGTTTTGTTTTACTTGTGCAATGACAATAAAAACCTACCTACCTACCTTTTGGGGAATATTTCAAGTCTTTTGGGGGTATGATTCAAGTCTTTTGGGGAATATTTCAAGTATTTTAGGATGTGTTTCAAGTTTTTTGGGGGGAATGTTTCAAGTCTTTTGGAGAATATTTCAAGTCTTTTGGAGAATATTTCAAGTCTTTTAAGATACATTTCAAGTTTTTTTTTAGTATTATTCAAGTTTTTTTGGGTACATTTCAAGTCTTTTGGGGTATGTGTCAAGTTTTCTGGGGAATATTTAAAGGCTTTTGGGATATATTTCAAGTCTTTTGGGATATGTTTCAAGTGTTTTGGGGTACGTATGTTTAATATTTTTTGGGGTATGTTTAAAGTCTTTTGGTGTATGTATTTCAAGTGTTTTGTGGTATGTATGTTCCAAGTGTTTCTGAGTTCTTCTCAAGGATTTTGAGTTATGTATTAAGTCTTATGGGGTACATTTTAAGTGTTTTGTCATTTGTTTTAAGTGTTTTGGGGGTATGTTTCAAGCCTTTTGAAGTATGTGTCTTATCTTTTTGAGTATGTTTCAAGGCTTTTGGGGTAAATTTTAAGTCTTTTGTTGTGTATTTAAAGACTTTTGAGGAATGTTTCTCGCGTTTTGGTGTATGTTTCAAGACTTTTGGGACCTGTTTGATATGCAATTACGTCTTAAGAGTGGAATGATAGTACACAAAGTGATGAGGCAGTTGAAGTAATGAAAGGTGGAGAGACTGCGGAAACTCAGGTGAGGTCGTAAATAAGTGAAATAATCATTAGCCTGTTGTAGCTTTTTAAACAAACAATTGTGTTGTATATTAAAATAACTAATACCACGAGAGAAGGGGATGGGAGTGTCAAGTGGAGCTTCCGGGTGTAAGGTATGATTTAAAAATCAAAATAATGATTATAATAAGAAAGGAGAACAGCCGAAGACTGATGATAAATTGTTCATCCAAACGGGAAAGATATAAACAGCCGACAGTTGGCATCCCAGTGAGAGCAGACATTGAACAGTAAGGAAAACAATTTTTAACGTCGTAGTTTGTATTTATTTTATTTTAGCACTTGTTATATTTGCTTATCACACAGCTTCTAAAATTTGTAATTTATCCTCCATATATTCAGGTTCAAAATATAAGGTTCTGGATCATCTTTGGCCCAAAGGGGTTGTTGTTGTCTCCCATGAAGTCTGCCATGATTAGTAATGATTGTATTTTTTTTTTTTTTTTTTTTAAGAAAATAGTGACGCATCTGAGAAATCTATGATGGGCAAAATGTGTAAATGTTACATTTTATTATGAATGTGCCTGTTACTACATTACATATATACTTACAGCATGTGTAAAAAACGTTGATGGTTTTTGTATGTATTTAAAATAGATTAGGTCCCCATCACCTCCATTGTTAGCTGACTCTTTCTAACGTTTATTTACGAGATATAATGCATACAAAAGAGATGGACACCGTTTGCTAAAAACAAAATGTTATAAAAACAACTTAAAGACTGTTTACTGACATATACTATTAATGTTTGGCTAAAGAAGTGAGACATACTATCAATCAATCAATCAATGTTTATTTATATAGCCCCAAATCACAAATGTCTCAAAGGACTGCACAAATCATTACGACTACAACATCCTCGGAAGAACCCACAAAAGGGCAAGGAAAACTCACACCCAGTGGGCAGGGAGAATTCACATTCAGTGGGACGCCAGTGACAATGCTGACTATGAGAAACCTTGGAGAGGACCTCAGATGTGGGCAACCCCCCCCCCCCCCCCTCTAGGGGACCGAAAGCAATGGATGTCGAGCGGGTACAACATGATACTGTGAAAGTTCAATCCATAGTGGCTCCAAGACAGCAGTGAGAGTCCCGTCCACACGAAACCATCTCAAGCGGATCAGCAGCGTAGAGATGTCCCCAACCGATACAGGCGAGCGGTCCATCCTGGGTCCCGACGAGCGGTCCATCCTGGGTCTCGACTCTGGACAGTCAGTACTTCATCCATGGTCATCGGACCGGACCCCCTCCACAAGGGAGGGGGGGACATAGGAGAAAGAAAAGAAGCGGCAGATCAACTGGTCTAAAAAGGAGGTCTATTTAAAGGCTAGAGTATACAGATGAGTTTTAAGATGAGACTTAAATGCTTCTACTGAGGTAGCATCTCGAACTGTTACCGGGAGGGCATTCCAGAGTACTGGAGCCCGAACGGAAAACGCTCTATAGCCCGCAGACTTTTTTTGAGCTCTAGGAATCACTAATAAGCCGGAGTCTTTTGAACGCATATTTCTTGCCGGGACATACGGTACAATACAATCGGCAAGATAGGCTGGAGCTAAACCGTGTAGTATTTTATACGTAAGTAGTAAAACCTTAAAGTCACATCTTAAGTGCACAGGAAGCCAGTGCAGGTGAGCCAGTACAGGCGTAATATGATCAAACTTTCTTGTTCTTGTCAAAAGTCTAGCAGCCGCATTTTGTACCAACTGTAATCTTTTAATGCTAGACATGGGGAGACCCGAAAATAATACGTTACAGTAATCGAGACGAGACGTAACAAACGCATGGATAATGATCTCGGCGTCTTTAGTGGACAAAATGGAGCGAATTTTAGCGATATTACGGAGATGAAAGAAGGCCGTTTTAGTAACGCTTTTAATGTGTGACTCAAAGGAGAGAGTTGGGTCGAAGATAATACCCAGATTTTTTACAGAGTCACCTTGTTTTATTATTTGGTTGTCAAATGTTAAAGTTGTATTATTAAATAGAGGTCGGTGTCTAGCAGGACCGATAATCAGCATTTCCGTTTTTTTGGCATTAAGTTGCAAAAAGTTAGCGGCCATCCATTGTTTAATTTCATTAAGACACGCTTCCAACTGACTACAATCCGGCGTGTTGGTCAGCTTTAGGGGCATGTAAAGTTGGGTGTCATCAGCATAACAGTGAAAGCTAATACCGTATTTGCGCATGACGTCACCTAGCGGCAGCATGTAGATGCTGAAGAGTACAGGGCCAAGGACCGAACCCTGGGGAACTCCACACGTTACCTTAACATAGTCCGAGGTCACACTGTTATAGGAGACGCACTGCATCCTATCAGTAAGATAAGAGTTAAACCATGACAGGGCTGAGTCCGACATACCAATTCGTATTTTGATACGCTCTAATAAAATATTATGATCGACGGTATCGAAAGCAGCGCTAAGATCGAGGAGCAGCAACATAGATGACGCATCAGAGTCCATCGTTAGCAATAGATCATTAGTCAATTTTGCGAGGGCTGTCTCAATCGAGTGATTTGCCCTGAAACGGGATTGAAAGGTTTCACATAGATTGTTAAACGCTAAGTGCTCATTTAGCTGCTCTGCAACAATTTTTTCGAGGATTTTCAAAATAAAGGGAAGGTGAGACACCGGTCGGTAGTTTACCATGAGGTCAGGATCGAGGTTAGGTCTTTTAAGGAGAGGATGAATAACCGCTTTTTTGAATGCAACGGGAACAGTGCCCGAGGAAAGTGATAAGTTTATAATATTTAGCACTGATGGACCTAATAATACAAAAAGCTCCTTGATAAGTTTCCCAGGAAGTGGGTCAAGTAAACATGTTGTTTGTTTTATTCCATTTACACGTTGTAACAATCCTTCTAATGTTATTTCATCAAAACGAGAGAAACTATTTTGGATATTTGCAGTATCCGCCGTATATACAATCGTATCTGTGTTACTATAACCCCGTTGTACCTGGGACGCATTGTCTTTAATCTCCTTTCTAATAAGTTCAATTTTCTTATTAAAGAACTTCATAAAGTCATCTGCCGAATGGGTGGAGCTACTGGAAGGAGTCCCTTGTTGGGTTAGCGATGCTACTGTACTAAACAAAAATTTTGGATCGTTTTTATTAATGCGGATGAGATTTGAGTAATAATTAGTTTTAGCTAAGGTAAGCATGCGTTTATAAGTTATTAAACTATCACTCCATGCTTGATGGTGCACCTCAAGTTTAGTCGTGCGCCATTTGCGTTCCAGCTTTCTACATAATAATTTCTGAGCTCTAGTTTCTTCAGTAAACCATGGCGTACGCCTTTTTGGAGCCTTTTTTAACTTCAGCGGTGCTATACTATCAATGGTTTCGCGCAGGGCGTTGTTAAAGTTGTTAGTGAGGTTATCAATAGAGCCCACATACTTTGGGAACGGTGCCATTACCGAGGGCAATAGGTCCGCAAGAGTCGTCGTTGTGGCAGCATTAATGTTGCGGCTGCTGTAGCAGTTATTATTATTATTAGCTTGCCGAACATGAGTCTGAACTTCGAATTTTATAAGGTAATGATCGGACATTACTTTAGTATACGGGAGTATCATAACTTTGGAGACGGTGATACCTCTGACAAGCACTAGGTCTATCGTATTACCGCTGCGATGCGTCGGTTCATTTATTATTTGTGTAAGACCACAGCTATCAATTATAGTCTGGAGCGCCACGCACGGTGGGTCCAATGGGGTATTCATATGGATATTAAAGTCCCCCATTATAATTATATTATCGGCGTGCGTCACTAGATCAGCAACAAACTCTGAGAATTCACTAATAAAGTCCGAATAGGGCCCTGGGGGGCGGTAGATAACGGCCAGGCACAGAGGCAGAGGTGTGGCAGACTTCATAGAAAGCACCTCAAACGATTTATATTTATTATTTAAGTTAGGACTAAAGTTAAAGTTTTCGTTGTATATTAGTGCGACACCCCCTCCCCTTTTGAGGTGACGGGCAATATGCGCATTCGTATAGTTAGGAGGGGATGCCTCATTTATCGCAAAAAAGTCGTCTGGTTTAAGCCAGGTTTCGCTAAGACCGATGACGTTAAGGTTGTTGTCTCTAATGACCTCATCGACTAATAACGTTTTGGGAGACAAAGATCTGATGTTTAGAAAGCCCATATTATAGGTAGTGGGCTGTTTTAAGGAGTTGTTGATAAAATTATCCGTAGTAGCAATATTAATAATGTTGCGTTTATTATGCGCAGTGTACTTAAAATAATTACAACCATATCTAGGAATTGATATGACGGGAATTTTCAGATTGTCTACTTGGCGCTGCGATAAACTGAACGCATCATAATTTGCCACCTCAGTAGAACGCATGTCTAACTCTGACGTAGTCATAGACACAGTAGAAAAAACATTTTGTGAGTTGTGTATTATTCTACGAAAATTGCTATGTGTACAGGGATCATCCAGCCTGGCGCTGGCTAGTTCTAACTTAACTGACTCCATACCCAGGCTAGCAGGCTCTGTAATTGCCTGTGACCGGGCTTGCTCTAGTGCGGTTAGTCAAATGTGGCTCAATGCGAAGTCTATGTTCCGAGACAAGAGGATAGCGCCTTCCTGGTTAGGGTGAAGGCCGTCTCTCCTCAGCAAGCCAGGTTTGCCCCAGAAGGAGGGCCAATTATCAATAAACGTAAATCCCTGTTGTCTGCAGAAGCTATCCAGCCACCTGTTAAGAGAGACTAATCTGCTATATCTCTCATCATTGCCTCTCCCAGGCAGGGGGGCAGAGACAATTACTCGATGCCTGGACATCTTTCTGGCGAGATTACAAGCCCTGGCTATGTTTCTCTTTGTAATCTCTGATTGTCTCATCCTAACGTCATTGGAGCCAACGTGTATTACTATATTCGCATAACTAGTGGTGCGGTTAGCCTGCCGTACGTGTTTACTAGACCTGTTGCGAGTTAGCTCCCTAAGATTAGCTTCAATGTCAGGTGCTCTGCCCCCGGGAATACACTTAATTGTGGCTGGTTTGCTAAGCTTTATGTTTCGGGTGATGGAGTCCCCTATGACTAAAGTGTGGTGCCCGGTAGACTGGGGTGTAGGACTAGCTAAAGGGCTAAATCTATTATGCGTCTCAACCGGTACACCGTAGCTTGTAGGCCGATTAGGGCTGCTACAAGCTGGGCTAGTTAGCTCGCTACAGCTAATGCTAGCAGATGTGTCCGCAACATCTAAAGTTACGAAATTACACTGCTCTAACTGGCGGACACGGCTCTCTAGCAAAGCCAACCTATCCATGAGTAAAGTGCACGAAGCGCAGGAAGCCATACTCACAGAAACTTTCCGTCGCCGAGTGGGGTGCCAGCTGTCTTCGGGAAGTGGTGGTCACGGTGGCGGGGGAGACTTGCTTGGTGTAGAATATTCATACTCAGTTGTCAAATCACTGTTAAAAGTCTGATCTTTGAAATATACGTAATTAGATTGGGTTGAGAGAGTAGTCTTAAAGACAGACAGGCAGACATATCTTTTAAAGACAGGTTTACTTTTCTACAATAAATATGAGTTCACTAATTTGGTATAATCTGGTATAATTTAAAATTTTAAAATTATTAAAAGGTAGGTCAGGTATATTAAATGTGTTTTAAGTATGATGCTGTTCATGCTTCAACTCTGCAGAAAATAATAGTTAATAATGATAATTGAACCTGCCAGCAGCATCTAACGGGCCCTCACCCTTCGTTACACCGCAGGGGTTTACGCGAGTCGTCCAGCACTCATGACGCTTATTGTGATCACGTCATTCCCGATGCATTGACCCACCACCAAAAAATGTCAGGACCTCCAGAATATCACATATTTCACCATACGTATATGACGCGCCGGCAAAATATGGAGAATTTCGGTGCATGTTACAGGCCTCAAAAAGGCGTCCAAACATATAGAATGAATATATATATATATATATATATATATATATATATATATATATATATATATATATATATATATATATATATATATATATATATATATATATACAAACACACAAAGTGTAACTTTAAATAATGGAGACACAACCCCCGAGTAAGTTTGTTTGTTCTCTTCAAATTAAAGTTGCCTTCTCTTCTACTTTTTGGAGACCTGGGACCTTTTTGTGGGCCTTTTTATTGCCTTTGAAGATGACGTCATGCAACAGAATGTTCATTTTAAAGCTTAGCGGGATGACATTTGGCCAGTTTTAAAGAAAATTATGTCAAATTTGCGTCGTCCGTTCTTTGCTAAGTTATATACATCGGAGTTCCCCAGGACCCTTTTGTCCTCAATTAAGTATAATGGCACTTGTTTCATGTCCTGTAAAACTTTTATTTACCAATGCTTTTATCCATTAAACCAAATTCCTCCAAACTTTTGCTTTGAAATACATTCCATCCATCCACCCATTTCCTACCGATTGTCCCTTTCGGGGTCACGAGTGGGGGGGGGGGGTTTGCTGGAGCCTCTCTCAGCTCATATCAGACAAATAGTTGCTTTGAATCTGTCAACAACTTACATGTAATAAAAACTATGTAGTGACATAAGAGTTGTGTGGCTAACAAATATTGTCTTCTGATAAAAAAAAAAGATGATCTATAGAATTAAGCATTGAAAGTAAAATAATAAATAATATATATGACTTACTTTTAAGAGTTTTATGGCTGGAAACCTTTCGGGTTTTCCGGGACTAAATGTTCGCCACCTTTGGGGGATACCCAAGAAGTAATTGATACAGTAAGTGGATTCTATGTAGAGAGGCAGTTTCCATAATTTCCAGCAAACTGTATTGCAAAATGATTAACCCCCCCTCTTCCTGTCAGGAATTTGGCCGTATGAATCCCTTGCCTACTGTACACTACACAAACATACAATGACACAAAGGGGGTGAAAGTGTAATAGCTTTTTAATTAGAAGACGAGGTCTCGTTACATGGTGGCGTTCACATGGGGCTGATAAGGAAGCCACTAAAAGTGCTAAGTCGGCCCTGGTCAAACATCCTCTGGTTGGCCCACAAGGTGACCCACACCTTGTCGCCCGCCTCCAATACTATCGCCATGCCGTTGGTGGCGCTGCTGTGGTGGTTCTTGTTGTCATAGATGGCGAACATGTTGACGCCGTCCTTCAGCACCGCTGCGTTCAGCGACCCCGTCTCCCCGGCGGCGCCGGTAAAGGTGACGAAGTAGAGACCTTTTACGGGGGCTGTGAAGATGCCTGCAGGGGGCAAAAGTCATGCCATGGTTAGCGCCCCCCCGGGTGGCAGCGGCACTGCAGGGGAAATCTTACCTGTCTCGCTGTCGTAGCCGCCACCCACATTAGTCACCACCCTCTTGAAGACCACCCTGGTGTCCGTGGTTAGAGGTCCGATGTCACCGGCTTCATCCGAGTCGCTTTTCAGAGCCACGGAGAACGCCACGTGCTCTGTGGGAAACACAGTCGGAGGCATGGGGCGAATGTCGTGTCGCAGTCCCGACACCTTCTGCAGTGCGGCACTCACCTGGGACGAGGACGTCGGCCTGCAGCCCGACCACGCAGCACAGCAGCAGCACAGCAACCAAGCACGTGGACGCCATCTTTGAGTGTGGCGGCGCAGGGATCGCCCCCCGCTACTTAAAGCCATGTCTTTGACCCCTGATTTCGGTTGCTGTTTGAACAGTTAAGTTTGCTGGCGGGAGCAACGAGGCCAATGGGAAAATAAATATTATGCAAACTCAACTCAATCAATCAATGTTTATTTATATAGCCCTGAATCACAAGTGCCTCAAAGGGCTGCACAAGCCACAACGACATCCTCGGTTAAGAGCCCACAAAAGGGCAAGGAAAAACTCACAACCCAGTGGGACGTCAATGTGGATGACTATGAGAAACCTTGGAGAGGACCGCAGAAGTAGGTGACCCCCCCCTCTAGGGGAGACCAGATGCAATAGACGTCGAGTGGGTCTAACATAATATTGTGAAAGTCCAGTCCATAGTGGATCCAACATAATAGTGAGAGTCCAGTCCATGGTTGGGCCAGCAGGGGACCATCCCGAGCGGAGACGGGTCAGCAGCGCAGAGATGTTCCCAACCGATGCACAGGCGAGCGGTCCACTACCGAGTCCTGACTCTGGACAGCCAGAACTTCATCCATGGCCACCGGAGAGAGAGGGGGCAGAGGAGAAAAGAAAAGAAACGGCAGATCAACTGGTCTAAAAAGGGGCTCTATCTAAAGCAGGGGTGTCAAACATACGGCCCACGCCATCCCAACAGTGTTTATCTTTCCAGGTCTTGACAGTCTGCCCTGCCCAGGAGGAATTTGAAGACAATAAATAAACAATAAAGAGTCAAAAAGTTTTCAATTTGTTTTCTCTTTCAAACACAACCATTCCTTGACTGATTTCCCTGGCTGCAACTTTGCCAAATATAAGCCATTGTTTTGGGGTGGGTTTCAAGTCTTTTTGGGTATGTATTCTAAGTGGTTTGGGGTATATTTCAAGTGTTTGTGGGTATGTTTCAAGTCGTTTTGGGTATGTTTCAAGCCTTTTGTGAGATGTGTTTCAAGTATTTTTTGGCACGTATCTTTCAAGTCTTTTGGGTTATGTTTCAAGTCGTTTGGGGTATATTTCAAGTGTTTGTGGGTATGTTTCAAGTCGTTTTGGGTATGTTTCAAGGCTTTTGGGGTATATTTCAAAATCTTGTTGGGTATATTTCAAGTCTTTTGGTGTGTGTTTAAACACTTTTGGGTTTTATTTAAAGTCTTTTGAGGTATATTTCAAGTCTTTTATGGTATGTTTCAAGTCGTTTGAGGTATGTTTCAAGTCTTTTTGGGTATGTTTCAAGTCTTTTGGGTATGTTTCAAGTCTTTTCGAGTATGTTTCAAGTCGTTTGGGGTATGTTTAAAGACTTTTGGGGTATATATCAAGTCATTTTGGGTATTATTTTTAAGTTCTTTGGGGTATGTTTCATGACTTTTGGGGAATATTTCAATCTTGTTAGGTATATTTCAAGACTTGTGGGGTATATTTCAAGTCATAACGACCCATTGGGAGCAAGGGGGAAGTGTCTTTCTCAAGAGCACAATGGACATAACTAGGATGGCGGAAGTTGGGGTTCGAACCAGGAACTCTGAAATTGCTGGCACGGCCATTCTACCAAAAGAGAAATAAACAAATAAGAGTCAAAAAGTTTTCAGTTTGTTTTTGCTGTCAAACACAACCATTCCTTGATTGTTTTCTCTGGCTGTGATATGGCCAAGTAGTGATTCAAGTTTCCCTTCGAAACAAACTCTTTCCTTTCAGCAATACTTTGGAAGATCAACTATTTTCCTTTTCCACCGCTTGCAGGATGACCAAGGCCTATACAGACCTAACATAGACACCATGAACCATGGCTGCATATGCACACATACCTCCAACCCCACACCATGCGTTTGCCACCACTTCACCCCACGTGGTATGACAGCAGCCCCCAAGTGGCCGGCAGCTTCGAGCTGGATGTCTCCTCCCTCATAGGAACCCGGTCTGAGATCGACTTTTTTTCACTCAGCTTCCCCAGCGTCTAGCGTTTTCCCACCTTTTACGGCGACTCACCATTCCTGTTCTGTCTACTGTACGTTTATCTAATGTTGAGTGAGTTTGAGGTGAAAATGAAATGTTGTTGTACTTGTGGAATGACAGTTAAGAGCATGCCATACCATACCATATTTCGTATGATCAGAAATGCTTAAAATGTGTCCAAACTCTCAGTCTTGCTGTATCGCTTCTTGTTTCTAGACAACCACTGAGGAAGCATTTTAGCTACTTGGCCTTTGGCTTGTGGCAGCTTGACTTCGAGGATTTTATAAACGAAGGGAGCTTTTTCCGCAGCAAGTCTTTGATCGTGATGAGACCTAAAAAGATGCCACAGCGGACTTTTATTACAGTGAAGGAGAGGGGACAACCGGGACACAAGCCGATGAAGCCACTGCTTGTTTGTCACTTAGAAACTCCAAATACTACAAATATTCCCAGACTCAAAGTCAGATTATTCAACCTTTTGGGGTTTTTTTTGGTTCTGGAGCGCACCAACGAGACTTGAAGAACCAATGTGTGTGGATCGGGGTTCCACTGACAGACTGATATGCTATAATAAAAGAGGCTGCAGCCTATCCCCTCAATCAATCCCAAAGTATTTATATCACCCATAATCCCAAGTGAATCAAAGGGCTTTATAACGACATCACCTGATCTGCACCCACATCCCAGTGGACTTTGGGTGAGAGGCAGGGTACACGCCTGGTCCGCAGCCAATCGGAGGACAGCCGTAACAGACAGCTCATCCAATATTTGGACTGAGAGAAGTCGGTTTGAGCTTTGATCATATTTCATAATCAACGGGAGTCCAGTGTCCGGGGGGCGTTAACTTCTGATTTAGGTTGATAGAAAACATTAGATTAAATAGTTACCTTTGAGGTAATGTTGGTGTGCTGTTCCCTTTTGTGGGGTTATATTTTTTGAAAGAGTTTCACCTATAAAAGTGAAGTAATTCTTCAAACTGGTGGCAAGAGCAACGTCATTGGGGTAGTCATATTTGTGTGGTTTAATTTTGGTGGCAGGAAGGACACTGTAATTTTTTTACCCCAGCTGAGCACAATATTTAATACTTTCCAACATTGCTTTTGATCACCACAAAAAGCCTTAATACAATTGGTATAATAGTTTTGTTTACCTGTTTGTATGACACTGGTTAGTTTATTTTTATATCTAGTGTACTTGGTTTTATTTCCCTCAGTCGGACATTTGATGTAGCATTTATAGAGATTATTTTTCTTAGTGATTGACTTCATTCTGCCATTAGTGAGCTACACATTGTGTGCACTTCTATATCATTTTTGATTTTTGTTTTCTGGCATCTTAGTGTTAACGCTACTAGTTATTTAATTGATAAAAACATTATAGGCCCCTTCCGGAGTTGTACAGCTAAAGACAGAATCCCACGTTTTCTGCCTAAGATTTTCAGATAATCCATTTAAGTATCTTTTTGATAATACTTTTAGGGTATCTTTAAAAACGTTTAGAGTATGTTTCAAGTGTTTCGAGGGAATGTTTTAAATCTTTTGGGGTATTTTCCAAGCAAGACTTTTGAGGTCTGTTTTTAAAGACTTTCAAAGTATGTTTCAAGTCTTATGGGATATGTTTAAATACTTTGGTGTATGTTTAAAATCCTTTGGGGTATGTTTGAGTAATTTGGGGTATGATTAAAAACGTTTGGAGCATGTTTTAAGTCTTTTGAGGTATGTTTAATTACTTTTTGTGTATGTTTAAATACATTCTGGGTATGTTTAAAAACTTCAGAGTATTTTTTAAGTGTTTTGGATTAGGTTTTAAGTCTTTTGGGGTATGTTTGAAGTATTTTTGAAATATGTTTCAAGTATTTAAGGGTGTGTTTCTAGATTTTTAGGATATTTTTAAACACTTTTGGGTTATGTTGAAATACTTTTGGGTTGTTATGTTTAAGGACTTTAAAGTAGGTTTCAAGTGTTTCGCGGTATGTTTAAAGACTTAAAAGTAGGTTTCAAGTGTTTCGGGGTATGTTCAAATCTTATGGGGTATGTTTGAAGATTTTGGGGGTATGTTTCAAGACTTTTGGGGTATGTTTAAAAAGTTTTGAAGCATGTTTTAAGTCTTTTGAGGTATGTTTACCGTATTTCCTTGAATTGCTGCCGCGGCGCTAATTAATTTAGAACCTCTTCTCACTCCTGCGCTTACAAAAGGCATGCGGTAAAAGTAAGCATGCGCTAATTATTTTAAAACCTCTTCTCACTCCTGCGCTTACAAAAGGCATGCGGTAAAAGTAAGCATGCGCTAATTATTTTAAAACCTCTTCTCACTCCTGCGCTTACAAAAGGCATGCGGTAAAAGTAAGCATGCGCTAATTATTTTAAAACCTCTTCTCACTCCGGCACTTACCAAAGGCATGCAGTAAAAATCTGAGTGTGATGTAAGCTTGGACCTTAAATCCTACTGAATAGCTCTTAATCTTCTTCCCTTTATCCATCCATCCATTTTCTACCGCTTATTCCCTTTTTTGGGGTCGCGGGGGGCGCTGGCGCCTATCTCAGCTACAATCGGGCGGAAGGCGGGGTACACCCTGGACAAGTCGCCACCTCATCGCAGGGCCAACACAGATAGACAGACAACATTCTTATGCGATTTCAAATTACCGGTATTGAAATCAGCCTCCTCCATTTTGAAAATGATGACAGGGGAAGTGTCACTCTTGACGTCACGAGTTTGACCAGGCGGTAATACTAAGCATGCGCTAATTATTTTGCGGAGCGAGTTTGACCCATCAGTAATACAAGGCAGGCGCATACTATATGCCAGAGGTGTGGACTCGAGTCACATGACTTGGACTCGAGTCATGAATTTGATGACTTTAGACTCGACTTGACAAAATGTAAAAAGACTTGCAACTCGACTTAGACTTTAACATCAATGACTTGTGACTTGACTTGGACTTGAGCCTTTTGACTTGACATGACTTGCTATTTTCCCCAAAACCCAACGATTAAAAAGTTATTCAGGAGCGTTCCGTATCTGTCCGTGTCTGTCAGCGTGTGTGCGATGACACCCTGTGCGCTACCTGTCAGAACAACAGCCAATCAAATTACATCTACGTTGTTTTCGTCACACAGCATTCATCCAATCAAATTGCAGGAAAACCAACGAAGAAGAACTATCAAACAACAGAAGAATAAGTGAAGAAAATTATGCCATAGAGTGTTTTGTTCGGGTATTAAAACTACGACTTGGTCAACAAAACAGGAATTGCCGTATGCCAAACATGCGGTTTGAAGATTACAGACGGAGACGCATCAATTTACAACTTCGTTCGACATTTGAAGTTGCACAAAGAAGGGTACGTTTTGAATGTAAGCTAACGTTTATTGGCTGAGTAACGTGACTTTTATTTGCTGTGGAGTTAAATCAGTGAGGCTGTAAACTCACTGCTAATGCTATGAAAATAGACATCTTATAAGTAGACGCAGCATCGAGCGCTACTGCCTATTGCCGCTGACGTGACGCGGGGCCGCCATCTTGGAGTGGTGATCCACTCCACTCAGTGCAATTCATTTGGCAGGATTAATGAACTGTCAGCGCATTTTATATCACTGAATACCACTGATTTTCACATGCTTTTTTTGTCACACGTGTAACTATGATAAAAGAGACATGTCTTGGCGTGTTCATAATTTGCTTAATAGTAATAGAATATTCTTATAAGATATAAGTGACCAGACGTCTGAGATCAAAACTGGGAATATAATCCCAGAGAAGGGGGGAAAAAACAGTCAGCTATTTTGAAGTTGAAGAAACAATATGATTAGGTTATATATACATGCGTATATCCTACATCAGGGGTAGGGAACCGATGGCTCTCGAGCCAGATATGGCTCTTTTGAGGACTGCATCTGGCTCTCAGATAAATCTTAGCTGACATTGCTTAACACGATAAGTAATGAATAATTCCGCTGGTCATCACAGTTTTGATTGATTGAAGCTTTTATTAGTAGATTGCACAGTACAGTACATATTCCGTACAATTGACCACTAAATGGTAACACCCGAAGAAGTTTTTCAACTTGTTTAAGTCCGGGTCCACGTAAATCAATTCATGTTACGTGTTAAAAACAACGTTGAAAATATAAAACATTCTCATGCATTTTAATCCGTACATCCGTTTTCTACCCTACCAGTTCAAGAAGTCGCATTAAGAAGTATTTTATTTATTATTGGTTAGCTTCAGAATAACAATGTTATTAAAAAAAATAAGAGACGTATCATACTCTAAAAATGCATGCATTTAGTTGTATTCAGTGTTAAAAAATATGATATGGCTCTCACAGGAATACATTTTAAAATATTTGGCTTTCGAGGCTCTCTCAGCCAAAAGGTTCCCGACCCCTGTTCTACATAAACAATGTATGAATACATTAAATATCTATATATCTTACGGACCTATAGACCAGAAGTTCTCAAATGGGGGTACTTGAAGGTATCCCAAGGGGTACATTATATATTTTTTTAAATATTCTAAAAATAGCAACAATTCAAAATCTTTTATAAATATATTTATTGAAAAATACTTCAACAAAATATGAATGTAAATTCACAAACTGTGAAAAGAAATGCAACAATGCAATATTCAGTGTTGACAGCTAGATTTTTTGTGGACATGTTCCATAAATATTGATGTTAAAAATGTATTTTTTGTGAAGAAATGTTTAGAATGAAGTTGATGAATCCAGATGGATTTCTATTCCAATCCCCAAAGAGGGCACTTTAAGTTGATGATTACTTCTATGTGTAGAAATCTTTATTTATAATTGAACCACTTCTTTATTTTTCAACAAGTTTTTACTTATTTTTACATCTTTTTTTTTTCAAATAGCTCAAGAAAGACCACTACAAATGAGCAATATTTTGCACTGTTGTACAATTTAATAAATCAGAAACTGATGACATAGTGCTGTATTTTACTTCTTTATCTCTTTTTTCAACAAAAAAATTCTTAGCTCTGACTAGGGGGTACTTGAATTAAAAACATGTTCACAGGGGGTATATTACTGAAAAAAGGTTGAGAACCACTGTTATAGACTTTATCTCTGTTGCTGCAGCAGCAGAGAGTTTATTCTCTCTTGACACTTTGTATTGATATTTTCTATTACATTCTTCCTTTAAATGATCATGTTTACAGTGATTGTTTTATATGTATTTTTCATGTATGTTGCTTTGGATAAAAGTGTCTGCCAAATACTTAAACATATATAAACACCTGAAAGTCTTTATTTCAGCTAAAACCACTAATCTGTTTCACTGGATTCAGAATAAAAACAGATTCTGTCTTACCCAACAAAGTTAGTATTTGAATATTGTTACTTGAATACTTATCTGTGGTTACAATAAAATGAGAATGCATCATAATCAGTGGCGGCTGGTGAATTTTGTTTTAGGTGGGCCTGAAAGTTTGTAAACCAAATACCTGTAGGGGGGTCATCCTCCCCAGAAGATTTCTTTGTGATTTTCACATACAAATATTGTAGTTCTTTGCTCCTGCTTACCTCTGTGGTAATATTCTTTTCACAAAATACAACCAATAATAGGTTAATGTAAATTCTTACTTGTGAAAAGTAATCCCCCAATTCCTATTTTCAACAGTCCGCTCATTTGAGCAGGAAAACGCTGAATACCAGCCCAGTATCTTTGTTTTCTACCTGTTAACTGTCAGTTTAGGCTGCTTGCCGGCTCCTCATCACCACTTCAAGATGGCGGGCAAATTGCTTGCTTCACAGCAGCCAATTCCGCGTCTACTTATAAGATGTCTACGGTTATAACGTCATTGCAAACACGGCAATCTGTTGCATCCACTGCAGTTCGCTACCTTATACATACTTTTTGTCAAGTGATTTTTTTTTTTAAGCAGGGTTGCATGAGGTACCTAAACATAACGTTACGTTAGTGAATGCATCACACACAGTAACGTAACGGTCAGCAGCACCGTGTATTTTAGCCACCTACAAAAAGACAAACATAGTCAAATAAAGGTCAGTTAAAATGTATACTATATTAAGAATATGTGTACATATTCCATAGAGACCTGACATCTAAAGAGTACAGCACTGTTCATTGTCATGTTCATGTATTTGTTATGTTTTTCATGTGTATGTACACATAAACACATATATAGTGTGAGATGAGATCAATGAGATAAGGTAACATGATATAAACTGCTGTGGAACTAGTTACAATGCAATATTCCATGGAAATACAATGTTAACACTTTTGTGCAAATAAGTACAGTTGCACTTGTTTTTTCAAATGTGTTTATACTGTAAAGGAATGAGTTAAATGTTTAGAATAACTGGTTAATAGTGCTATTATGAAGTGCAATGTCGGCACTATTTTTTTTAATAATAGATACATACAGTGTTTTAAAAGCATACACAATCTGTGTACATATATTAGCCTGTGGTTAAAAAGACTTGAAATGACTCAAAACTCAAAATGCCGGACTTGGGACTTGACTTGAGACTTTCCAGCATTGACTTTGGACTTGACTCGGGACTTGCCTGTCTTGACTCGGGACTTGACTCGAGACTTGAGGGCAAAGACTTGAGACTTACTTGTGACTTGCAAAACAATGACTTGGTCCCACCTCTGCTATATACCCTACGGCAATTCAAGGAAATACGGTAATTACTTGTGTGTATGTTTAAATACATTTGGGGTATGTTTTAAAGACTTAAAAGTAGTTTTCAAGTGTTTTGGGCAGCGACGGGCTATCAGGGGAGGCAAGTGAGGCAGTGCCTCATCTTGCCACCAGGCAAGGCTTAACTGAAAGGCTTAACTATGAGATGTTCAAAAAATCAGATTAATAAAATATGTTTAAATATTTCTCTTTTGGTCTATGCTTTCTATGTTTGTGGTTCCTGTATGTTTGGATCATTTTCATGGTCAAAATGTCGGAAATTCTGTGTTTTCTGATCAAAATAACGCAGCAGACCAGAAGTGAGGCAGACACAGGTGGTGCCTCCACGACTACACACAAAGTGTATTGAGCGTGTGCGTGAGAGGGGGCACGTGCTTGATGCCACAGGGAAAAGGCAGGCCATGAGGCAGCAAGTACCTCTGCCTCAAAGTAGGGGGCGATGTATTGCTCAATGCCTCAGCAGTAATCTGACTCGCCACAGTGTGAAAAATGGGGGCGCTAGAGCTGGCAGAATCTTGTCTCTCCAGCGGAAGCCAGCCTTTTTTCTTTTTTTTTTCAAACTGTATTTATAACAAACATGGCATTTTTATTAGAGTAAGCCAGCGTTTGTGGGTGTCATTGCTGCTTCAGGTACAAATACAGAAGGGTAAGATACACTCACAATACTTGATTCATTTTATTAAAAGAAAATGGGACCAAAAGGTATTTATTACAACTTTTTCAAATACTTTTTGGACCAATTTGTCAAACCATAATATCATTAGGATAACGTTTTTATGAAAGCAAATTACTCCCTTCGTTTTCTTGTTATTCTAATGCACAACCTAAATCAACAATGGTTAGAATTGCTCATGTGAATTTAAGTTAAAACAAAGAAGAAAACAATTTTCAAAAGTATCTATGCCTCACCTGGTGTATAGTTTACCGCAAGTCACAGGTTTCGGGGTATGTTCAAATACTTTTGGGTATATTTCAAATCTTTTGGAGTATGTTTAAACACTTTTGGAGCATGTTTGATTACTTTTTGTGTATGTTTAAATACATTTGGGGTATGTTTAAAGACTTCATAGTATTTTTCAAGTGTTTTATGGTATGTTTTAAGTCTTTTAGGGTATGTTTCTGGATTTTTACGATGTTCTAAACACTTTTGGGTTATGTTTAAATACTTTTGGGGTATGTTTAAAGACTTAAAAGTATGTTTTAAGTGTTTCGGGATATGTTTTAAGTCTTTTGGGGTGTGTTTAAAGTCTTTCGCAGTATGTTTCAAGACTTAAAAGTAGGTTTCAAGTGTTTCGGGGTATGTTCAAATCTTTTGGGGTATATTTGAAGATTTTGGGGGTATGTATCAAGACTTCTGGGGTATGTTTAAAAACTTGGAGCATGTTTTAAGTCTTTTGAGGTATGTTTACTTAATTTTTGTGTATGTTTAAAGACTACAGAGTATTTTTCAAGTGTTTTGGGGTATGTTTTAAAGGGGAACATTATCACCAGACCTATGTAAGCGTCAATATATACCTTGATGTTGCAGAAAAAAGACCATATATTTTTTCAACCGATTTCCGAACTCTAAATGGGTGAATATTGGCGAATTAAACGCCTTTCTGTTTATCCCTCTCTGAGCGACGACGTCAGAACGTGACATCACATTTTTCCCCACCACATCACACGCATCGAGTCAAATCAGCTCTGTTATTTTCCGTTTCTTTGACTGTTTTCCGGTACCTTGGAGACATCATGCCTCGTCGGTGTGTTGTCGGAGGGTGTAACAACACGATCAGGGACGGATTCAATTTGATTTACGTAGAATGTGCATCGATTAGCACGGCATGCTAATCGATGCTACATGCTATTTAGGCTAGCTGTATGTTCATATTGCAGCATTATCCCTCATTTGTAGATATATTTACATCTAGCCTTTCCCGCCATCCACATTTAATGCCAAACAAACACATAGCAATCGACGGATTTAAGTTGCTCCAGTGTCAAGAGATGCGAAAGTCCCTCGTTTGGTTTTTACCGGCGATGCTACGACAGAGATGGCACAGAGATGACAAGAATGTCTGGATATCCTGCGACACCCAAAGCAGATGCATTCCCAACGATAAATTCAACGAAATCACAAAGGTGAGTGTTGCTGATGTTATTGACTTATGTGCTAATCAGACATATTTGGTCGCGGCATGACTGCCGGCCAATAGATGCTAACATGCTATTTAGGCTACCTGTATGTACATATGAAACTATATTTACATCCAGCGTTTCCTTTCACCCACATTTAATGCGAAATAAACACTTACCAATCGACGGATTTAAGTTGATCCAGTGTCAATGCGAAAGTCCTGATCGATTGGTCTGCACATTTTACCGCCGATGCTAACGCAGACATGCATGGCCGAATAGCGTCAATAGATATTCGCCCAATAGCTTCAGTTTCTTCTTCAATTTCGTTTTCGCTATCTTCCTCCACACTCCAACCATCCGTTTCAATGCATGCGTAATCTGTTGAATCGCTTAAGCCGCTGAAATCAGAGTCTGAATCAGAGTCTGAATCAGAGTCTGAATCCGAGCTAATGTCGCTATATCTTGATGTGCTTTCTTTCCACCATTGTTTGTATTGGAATCGCTATGTGACGTCACAGGGAAATGGACAGTGGCTTAAGCAAATAGCGAAAATCAAGCACTTTAAAGCTTTTTTTAGGGATATTCCGGGACAGGTAAAATTTTGAAAAAAACTTAAAAAAATAAAATAAGCCACTGGGAACTGATTTTTATTGGTTTTAACCCTTCTGAAATGGTGATAATGTTCCCCTTTAAGTCTTTTGGGGTATGTTTCAAGTTTTTAAGTGTATGTTTCTAGATTTTTAAGATATTCTAAACCCTTTTGGGTTATGTTTAAATATTTTTGGGGTATGTTTAAATACTTCAAAGTATGTTTCAAGTGTTTCAGGGTATGTTTTATGTCTTTTAGGGTATGTTTAAAGACTTTTAGAGTAAATGTCAAGTATTTTGAAGTAAGTTCCATGAGTTTTGGGGTATTTAACAGAAACACATAAGACACAAGTGCGTGAGGAAGGAAGTGTTCCTACTCACCTCTTATCACAAAGGACTGTTTGCATCAGCAGCTAATTGGCAGCTCAACAATATGTGTGTGTGTGTGTGTGTGTGTGTGTGTGTGTGTGTGTGTGTGTGTGTGTGTGTGTGTGTGTGTGTGTGTGTGTGTGTGTGTGTGTGTGTGTCTGTGTGTTAAAGGGTTACACCCACATACACACAAACACTAATCATCAAACAATAATGGGCTTAATATGAATATCCATGGATCTAAACTGTGTTGTCGATTCATATTTTCTCGCTTATGTATTGTTTTACAGTTGTTGTTGCGTCATTTGTTTGCTAACACCCTGCAAACAAAGCGCAGCTGAACATTAGCGAGCTGGCTCACACTTCAATGCTGACAAATGTTGGCCGCAAAAACACATCCTCTGGCCTGACACGTGTTCAAACTGATGCATATTTGACAAGCACATGTTCGAGTGTTTATGAGCAATTAGCACAGAGTTAGCTTTGAGAAGCTAAACATGCAATAAAATCGAACGCAATAACTCAATTGCAAAATTTGTCTGGGGGACTCAAATACACAAAGGCAGCAACAGATCTGAATCAAAGTCTTTAGTACACAAAACGTTTCTCCATAGCCCCTCAGAGTCCTATCAACGTGGCTAGTAACTGATTACTTAAGTAAGTAAGTTAAAAATAGCCTCAAATTAAGTGCTTCTATGCTGGGTGAAGGTACAGAACTGCTTGCGAGAACCTGTGTTAGCTTGGAAAAAGGAGGAAAGGAATTGAGGTTGAAAACAGGAAGTGGAATTGCAATGCAAACTGATTATTTTGGTTATTCCAGAATCATGTTTTGTTCACATACTGCAGTATCGGCGAATCCCCGAATTTAAAGTACCCCTGAGTACTGAGTACATGTAACTATGAGCATGATGCAAACTGCCATTTAATTTGATGTATTTCCACTGTTAAATTATGCACAATGCTTGGAAAAATATTGTTTGCCAGAATGTTTTACATAATGTTTTGACAACCCTAATATAAATAAAATTAAATGAAATAAACTGTAATAAATGATTATTGCACTTACCAAAGCTTGTGTCATTATTTTTCAAATGAAATGGAAAAATACGAACTGTTGAAAATGGAGGGAATTTGTGTTCATTTTTGAAGTGTGTATGTTCATTATTTAGGCCGAAATCTTTGTTAAACTTGACAATTTTTTCCCGTTAACTGGCTAAAAGGAGTTTCCCTGAATTGCAATTAATTTAATTCCACTTACACAGTCTGTATGGCGGAGCCCATTCTATTCAAATTCTAATTCTATCGCAGTAGGATCATGAAATATGATGTTAAAAAGTGGTAGTACAGTTGCTGCTTCCAAAACGAAGGCTGAATGTGACTTTAAGACGTGGTCACTCTGCTTGCATGACAGCCAAGCTATCTTTGGAGAGCCCAACTTAATATTTCATTGGAAACCTGGGTCACACTTTATCTCCCAGCCAGTCTGCAGACTTCACTGCACCCATTTAGGTCTACACGTCATTTTTAAAAAGCATGTATTCCTCTAGATCAGGGGTGTCAAACTCGTTTTAGCTCAAGGGCTGCATGGTGGAAAATATATTCCCAAGTGGTCAAATCATGGCATGATAACTTAAAGCGCCACTAAGTAACTTTTCAGCTTTCATCAAACATTTTCATAACTTTTGGAATGATGCATGGACTTACAACCAGTTGAATCCCAGCAGGGACAAGACATTGATACAACGTATATGTCCTTTAAAAGTGACGTTGAAACAAGGTTGCAAAATGGTTGTATTTGCAAATTGAGGCAACGTTGATGTCTAATGCTGGATCCACGTTGTTGGTTGGGAAATGACCAAATCTCAATGGTCAAATCAACGCCACAATCCAACATTGATTGAAAGTCATCAAAAAGCTTATTGTTTCAATGTTGTATTTGTGTTGTAGAATATTGGGTGGGATGTGACCAAAATTCAAAGGTCAAATCCACGTCAGAACCCAACATTGATTAAAAGTCGTCAAAAGCATGTTGTTTCAATGTTGTATTTGTGTTGTAGTATATTGGTTAGGAACTTACCAAATTTCAATTGTCAAATCAACGTCAGAACCCAACATTGATTAAATGTTGTCAAAAAGCATGTTGTTTCAACGTTATGTTTGTGTTGCAAAATATTGGTTGGGAAATTACAAAATTTCAAAGGTCAAATCAACATCACAACCTGACATTGAATAAACGTTGTCAAAAAGCATGTTTTTTAAACGTTGTATTTGTGTTGTAGAATATTGGTTGGGATGTGACCAAATTTCAATGGTCAAATCAATGTCAGAACCCAACATTGATTAAACGTCGTCAAAAAACATGTTTTTTAAACGTTGCATTTGTGTTGTAGAATAATGATTGTGATGTGACCAAATTTCAATGGTTAAATCAACGTCAGAACCCAACATTGATTAAACATCATCAAAAGCATGTTGTTTCAATGTTGTATTTGTGTTGTAGGGTATATTGGTAAGGAAATGATCAAATTTCAAAGGTCAACACAACTTCAGAACCCAACATTGATTAAACGTCGTCAAAAAGCATGTTGTTTCAACGTTAAGGTTTTGGGTTGCTCAACAGGGATGGCGTGGCGCAGTTGGGAGAGTGGCCGTGCGCGACCCGAGGGTCCCTGGTTCAATCCCCACCTAGTACCAACCTCGTCACGTCCGTTGTGTCCTGAGCAAGACACTTCATCCTTGCTCCTGATGGGTGCTGGTTAGCGCCTTGCATGGCAGCTCCCTCCATCAGTGTGTGAATGTGTGTGTGAATGGGTAAATGTGGAAGTAGTGTCAAAGCGCTTTGAGTACCTTGAAGGTAGAAAAGCGCTATACAAGTACAACCCATTTATCATTTAACATCAGGGCCTGATTCAAAAAGTTCTCAATGTTGTTTTAATGTCTTGTGCCTGAGGGCGTCTGTATCACTTTTACTGGCACTTAATGACCTTGAGGAGGTTGGCAAGAACCCTGCCACAGAAAAAAACTACAAATGTGCTGCCTTGCTTTACGGCATACGTCACTCCTCCTTTCGCCATTCATTAAAAAAAAAAGTGTGTCGCCATAAAACTAAAAGAAGAAGAAGAAGAATCAAAAAATAACTACTGCTATCATGGTCGAAGCTCCAAAACAACCAAAGAAAAAAAAGTTTTGGTGTAGGAGACAAAAAAAGAAGAACGGGGCTTACCTGGACAAAGCGACAGTCAGGATCAACATTGGCCCAGCTTTTACTCGCTGGCGTGAGCTCAAAGACGAGGGATTTCAGACCGATGCTGCCTTGGCTTTGTAGTAAGTGACTTTCAATGCCCAAATCTAAATGGCAATAATATTGTTAGTTTCGGAAATGTGTGTGGTAGCAACAAATAGCCTCTAGTTTGATAGTTTCACTCATACTTCCTTCAGAAAAAAATTCCCGCCAGGCTTTCTTTGCTTCAGACCTGCATCTGCCCGATATATTCTTGCTAGTAGCGTCATGTTTGTAAGATCATTTCTTGATAGTGTCTGCTATTTCACATCAAAGAGACCTAATAAAATTCAGTTTGACGCTACATGCGTCAGTCCTCAGGGTCTTCTTCTGACAAAACTTTCTCGGATTTCTGTGTGTGAAGTCCCAGTGTCCATGCACTCTCTCTAACGCGGCTATTGGTTGTACGCCAGGTGCCTCCCGTACACTGCTTATTTCATTTGAGCAAGACCTATGACGTCACATTCGGCATCTACGGATACTTACAACTTGTTTTAAGTGACGTCCGCTGTAATATCGGCACAGATGACAAATATTTGGTCTCTAAGGCTATGTTGATGTTACATAGCAGACAGCTTCAAGAAATTATCTTTTAGTGCGCTACTAACATGACGCTACTACCAGGAAGGTCCGAGGCAAAGAAACACCGGCGGCAGAGATTTTTTAAAATTAATATTCGGACAGAGATCGTGGAAACATAACTTTCGAATGACTCTGAGTTCTTTTAAAAGGCTTTGTGGATTGATGGAAGGAGCTTTAAATCCGAAGGAATAGACTGTTCGCTCCTCGGTTGATACTGGTCCAGAAGAAGGTTGATATTGTTCTGGAATGCATTTCCAGTTGTGTGGAATTCAGAGTTCTTGTTCATCAGTTTGGAGTGCACAAATGCAGCGTAAAGAGGTTTGTGTACGTTTTTGGCTGGATGTTGAATGTCTGTTGAAAATCCAACTTGAAACTAACTTCACCTCTGTATTCAGATTTTGTTCGAAAGTACAAATTACATTTCCATAGCTACCTTCTTTAATAACTCTTAGTTTTTTCCTCTTTATTTCAATCGGTGCTTATGTTTTAATTGAACGGTATCTGCTTCCGGGTTACATTGAGACTGGCTCAATGCACGATACCAAGGGTCTCCTCTGGCCGCACACACCCCCTCGAGAGATCTAGTTTCCGGTCGCATAATCCAACTGCGTTAGTCCGACTTTTCAAAAACCGAACATGATTGTATTAAGGTGTTTCCATGGTTTGTAGCAGGCTTATTTGAGAAATCTTACTTATATAGTGCATGAACACCAAGAATAGCGCATTTGAGCTTACAGGTCTCACCGTGGACATACTTTTGTATGGACCACAACTGCTGCTCCGGGAAACCAAACACATGTTGGTAAACGTCACAAGTTGGGGCGTTTGACTTCACATTTTCGGCACTTGCAGGAATGTAAGATACACAAAAGCAGGTGCCAACAGGTGAGAGAAGTGCTTAAGTGGAAAATATGTCATGTAAAGTGGTCACTTCTTCGCTGGGAGACGTTCGGACGCCTCTGATCTAATGAGGCAGTCCGTACAGTTTGTTGTCAAACACGTGTGTGAAGACCAGAGCCCATTTCCTCGATCGCCCCCGCTTCTCATCTTTGATCTTTTTTACTGGCTTTAGGCTGGAATATGTGTGCGCGCACGCGGCGAAGGCTGGATTCTATCAACAGACATCTGGCAAACAAAACATTCCCTTCAATCCAATATCAGAAATGGACAGAGCCCGGATCCAAAGACGAGAAGAGTCCATCTGGAGCTGCCGTTGGAGGGATTACCAGGTGACGAGTAGGCCATGTTGTTCTGGTGACCCCTTATCTGCCAAGTATAACCCAGTGGAAAAACCATCCGATTAAAAGGGTGTCAGGCAGAATCAGCTGGCAGATGTAATACTCGGAGGGACCGTCCTGTGTCAAAGCGACAATAGTCTAAATCCTGTATTCCGCTGAGGAACAATGTCTTCTGTTTGTGTTTTGTCAAGCTGTCACGGAGGCTTTTCATCTCACGTCCGCTCTAATCCAGCTTCACGTCCACCGCAGATAGCCTTTTATACTTTCATCCTGCAGACTTTGTAGTCCCGTAATAACGTCTTACAGTGTCACCATACTGTATTGGAACACACTACAAAGGACACGACCTCCAAAACAACAATGAACCGTGGTCTTCATAAAACAGTCCTTCCAGGATTTTGTGTGATTGTTGGGGACTGAAAATGCCTGAATTCACGGCAGCTATTTCAGAAAAATGCAGGGAAAGCAATTTGAAAGTGGACCTATTATGCAAAAGCAACTTCTCATACTCATTGGTACCGTTTTTTTGGGCTCTGCGTAAGTCCCGACACCGAAATCAAAGCATGGAGGCATGGCGGAGATACTCAGATAGATAGATACTACTTTATTGATTGCTTCAGGAGAGTTCCCTCGGAAAAAAAAAAAATTAAAAAAAATAAAAGAATAAAATAAAACAATCTTCCCTTCCTTCATATTTTTCCA